>NC_057794.1:156702710-157002710 GCF_018294505.1 Triticum aestivum | reverse complement strand
TAACATTGATTCTTTGATTGTGGGTTATCAAGATCAACAACAGGTTCAATCTCTACATCATTATCATTGCTAGGTTGAGCATCAACACGAACATTATCATTAACATTATCACTAGTTTCATGTTCATTACTAGATTGTGTTTCAGCATCAAAAGCATGCAAAGTCCTATCATTAGAAACATGCAAAGTCCTATCAGAGATATCATTGGGATTCTCATGTGTGTTAATAACAGGTTCACTAGAAGCATGCAAAGTCCTATCATTTTTCTTTTTCTTCCTTTTAGAAGGAGTAGGTGCATCTATATTATTTCTTTGAGAATCTTGCTCAATTCTCTTAGGGTGGCCTTCAGGATACAAAGGTTCCTGAGTCATTTTACCAGTTCTAGTAGCCACTCTAACATCATAGTCATTATTCTTACTATTCAATTCATTGAGCAAATCATTTTGAGCTTTAAGTACTTGTTCTACTTGAGTGGTAACCATAGAAGCATGTTTAACAATGAGTTTAAGTTCACCTTTAACTCTAGACATATAATCACCCAAGTGTTCACTCATATAAGCATTTTGTTTCAATTGTCTACCAAAATAAGCATTGAAGTCTTCTTGCTTAACCATAAATTTATCAAACTCATCCAAACATTGGCTAGCAAACTTAGTAGGAGGGATTTCAGCTTTATCATATCTATAGAGAGAATTTACCTTTACTACCTGTGTCGGGTTATCAAGACCATGTGTTTCTTCAATAGGCGGTAAATTAAGACCATGTATTTCTTCAATAGGAGGTAAATTCTTAACATCTTCAGCTTTAATACCCTTTTCTTTCATAGATTTCTTTGCCTCTTGCATATCTTCAGGACTGAGAAATAGAACACCTCTTTTCTTCAGAGTTGGTTTAGGAATAGGCTCAGGAGTTGGCTCAGGAAGTGTCCAATTATTTTCATTTGTCAACATATTATTCAATATAATTTCAGCTTCATCTGGTGTTCTTTCCCTGAAAACAGAACCAATACAACTATCCAGGTGGTCTCTAGAAGCATCGGTTAGTCCATTATAAAAGATATCAAGTATTTCATTTTTCTTAAGAGGATGATCAGGCAAAGAATTAAGTAATTGGAGAAGCCTCCCCCAAGCTTGTGGGAGACTCTCTTCTTCAATTTGCACAAAATTATATATATCCCTTAAGGCAGCTTGTTTCTTATGAGCAGGGAAATATTTAGCAGAGAAGTAATAAATCATATCCCGGGGACTACGCACACAACTAGGATCAAGAGAATTAAACCATATCTTAGCATCACCCTTTAATGAGAATGGAAATATTTTAAGGATATAAAAGTATCGAGTTCTCTCATCATTAGTGAACAGGGTGGCTATATCATTTAATTTAGTAAGATGTGCCACAATAATTTCAGATTCATAACCATAAAAAGGATCAGATTCAACCAAAGTAATTATATCATGATCAATAGAGAATTCATAATCCTTATCGGTAACAAAGATAGGTGAAGTAGCATAAGCAGGATCATATTTCATTCTAGCATTCAAAGTTCTTTGTTTAAGCTTAGCTAATAATTTCTTAAGATCACTTCTATCATTGCATGCAAGAAAGTCTCTTTTAATTTCTTCATTCATAACATAGCCCTCAGGCACAACAGGCAATTCATATTTATTAGGAGAGCCTTCATCATCACTTTCATCAATATTATCATTTTCAATAATTTCATTCTCTCAAGCCCTAGCAAGTTGTTCATCAAGAAATTCACCAAGTGGCACAATAGTATCTTGCATAGAAGTAGTTTCATCATAAGTATCATGCATAGCAAAAGTGGCATCATCAATAATATGCGACACATCAGAATTAATAGCAGAAGCAGGTTTAGGTGTCGCAAGCTTACTCAAAAGAGAAGGTGAATCAAGTGCAGAGCTAGATGGCAGTTCCTTACCTCCCCTCGTAGTTGATGGATAAATTTTTGTTTTCGCGTCTTTCAGGTTCTTCATAGTGACCAGCAGATATAAATCCCAAGTGACTCAAAGAATAGAGCTATGCTCCCCGGCAACGGCGCCAGAAAATAGTCATGATAACCCACAAGTATAGGGGATCGCAACAGTTTTCGAGGGTAGAGTATTCAACCCAAATTTATTGATTCGACACAAGGGGAGCCAAATAATATTCTCAAGTATTAGCAGCCGAGTTGTCAATTCAACCACACCTAGAAACTTACTATCTGCAGCAAAGTGTTTAGTAGCAGAGTAATATGATAGTAGTGGTAATGGTAGAAAAAGGTAATGATAGCAAAAGTAATTTTTTTTGGTGTTTTGTAGTGATGATAACAATAGCAACGGAAAAGTAAAAGCGAAGAACAATATATGGAAAGCTCGTAGGCAATGGATCGGTGATAGAGAATTATGCCGGATGCGGTTCATCATGAAACAGTGATAACCTAGGGTGACACAGAACTAGCTCCAATTCATCGATGTAATGTAGGCATGTATTTTGAATATAGTCATACGTGCTCATGGAAAAGAACTTGCATGACATCTTTTGTCCTACCCTCCCATGGCAGCGGGGTCCTAGTGGAAACTAAGGGATATTAAGGCCTCCTTTATATAGAGTACCAGACCAAAGCATTAACACACTGTGAATACATGAACTCCTCAAACTACGGTCATCACCGGGAGTGGTCCCGATTATTGTCACTTCGGGGTTGCTGGATCATAACACATAGTAGGTGACTACAGACTTGCAAGATAGGATCAAGAACTCACATATATTCATGAAATCATAATAGGTTCAGATCTGAAATCATGGCACTCGGGCCCTAGTGACTAGCATTAAGCATAGCAAAGTCATAGCAACATCAATCTCAGAACATAGTGGATACTAGGGATCAAACCCTAACAAAACTAACTCGATTACATGATAAATCTCATCCAACCCATCACCGTCCAGCAAGCATATGTTGGAATTACTCGCGCACGGCGGTGAGCATCATGAAATTGGTGATGGAGGATGGTTGATGATGATGATGGCGACGGATTCCCCTCTCCGGAGCCCCGAACGAACTCCAGATCAGCCCTCCCGAGAGAGTTTAGGGCTTGGCGGCGGCTCCATATCATAAAATGCGATGAATCCTTCTCCTTTAATTTTTTCTCCCCGAACATGAATATATGGAGTTGGAGTTGAGGTCGGTGGAGCTCCAGGGGGACCATGAGGCAGGGGGCACGCCTAGGGGGCAGACGCGCCCCCACCCTCATGGCTAGGGTGTGGGCCCCTAGCCTTGATTCTTTGCCAGTATTTTTTTATTATTTCCAAAAATAATCTCCGTGGAGTTTCAAGTCATTCCGAGAACTTTTGTTTCTGCACATAAATAACACCATGGCAATTCTGCTGAAAACAGCGTCAGTCCGGGTTAGTTTCATTCAAATCATGCAAGTTAGAGTCCAAAACAAGGGCAAAAATGTTTGTAAAAGTAGATACGACGGAGACGTATCACACAACATCATCACAGAGAATGGATCAAACTTTGATTCAAATGAATTCAGAGCTTTCTGTGCTTCCCAAGGCACTCGGGTCGATTATGCTTCAGTCGCTCACCCACAGTCGAACGGACAGGCAGAAAGAGCAAATGGATTGATCCTCCAAGGGATGAAGCCCAGGCTAATGCGAGATCTCAAGCATGCGGCTGGCGCCTGGGTAAATAAGTTACCATCAGTACTGTGGGGCTTGAGGACAATGCCGAATCGGTCGACTAGTCGGACTCCGTTCTTCCTAGTCTATGGAGCCGAGGCCGTGCTACTGACTGATTTGCTGCATAATGCCCCGCGAGTGGAACTCTTCTCAGAAGCTGAAGAAGAACAAGCCCGTCAAGATGCTGTTGACCTTCTGGAAGAGGAAAGAGAGATGGCGCTGATCCGGTCGACCATCTATCAACAAGATCTGTGGCGTTTCCACGCCAGAAGCGTCAGGGGCCGAGCATTTCAGGAAGGAGACCTAGTTCTCCGAGTGGACCAGCAATGTCCACACAAGCTTGCCCCTACCTGGGAAGGCCCCTTCATCATGACCAAAGTACTCCAAAACGGTGCATATGTTGGGGAACGTAGTAATTTCAAAATTTTCCTACGCACACACAGGATCATGGTGATGCATAGCAACGAGAGGGGAGGGTGTTGTCCATGTACCCTCGTAGACCGTTAAGCAGAAGCGTTATGACAACACAGTTGATGTAGTCGTACGTCTTCACGATCGACCGATCCTCAGTACCAAACATACGGCACACTCCGCGTTCAGCACATGTTCAGCTCGGCGACGTCCCATGAACTCACGATCCAGTAGAGCTTGGGGAAGAGTTTCATCAGCATGACGGTGTGGTGACGATGTTGATGAAGTTCTGCAGCAGGGCTTCGCCTAAACACCGCTACAGTATGACCGAGGTGGATTATGGTGGAGGGGGCACCGCACACGGCTGGGAGAGATCTTTGTGATCAACTTGTGTGTCTAGAGGTGCCCCCTGCCCCTGTATATAAAGGAGCAAGGGGGAGGCCGGCCGGCCCTTGTTGGCGCGCCTAGGAGGAAGAATCCTCCTCCTAGTAGGAGTAGGATTCCTCCCTTTCTGTAACGCCCTCGATGCGGCTATATCTCCCACGTCTCGAAGGATGACTTAGAGGCATAACCGCATTGAAAGCAATATCGCAAGTGAGGTAATCTTCACACAACCCATGTAATACATAAGGGAAAGAGATACATAGTTGGCTTACAATCGCCACTTCACACAATTACATGAATAAAGCATTACATCATCCAGATACAATCAAGGTACGACTACGGAACCGAAATAAAAGAAGAACCCCAAATGCAACACAGTCCCCAATCGACCCCAACTGGGCTCCACTACTGATCAATTAGAACGAAACAACACAATGGACAAGACCTTCATCGAGCTCCTCCTGAGCTTGATTGTGTCATCTACATGGACTCATCAGCACCTGCAAGCTGGTTTTGGAAGTATCTGTGAGCCACGGGGACTCAGCAATCTCGCACCCTCGCGATCAAGACTATTTAATCTTATGGGTAAGGTAAAGGTATGAGGTGGAGCTGCAGGAAGCGACTAGCATATATGGTGGCTAACATATTCGCAAAAGAGAGCGAGAAGAGAAGGCAAGGCGCGGTCGAGAAACTATGATCAAGAAGTGATCCGAGAACAACCTACGTCAAGCATAACTCCAACACCGTGTTCATTTCCCGGACTCCGCCGGAAAGAGACCATCACGGTTACACACGCCGTTGACTCATTTTAATTAAGTTAAGGTTCAAGTTATCTACAACCGGACATTAACAACTTCCCATCTGCCCATAACCGCGGGCACGGCTTTCTAAAGTTCAAATCCCTGCAGGGGTGTCCCAACTTAGCCCATCACAAGCTCTCACGGTCAACAAAGGAATAGACCTTCTAGCGGGAAGACCCGATCAGACTCGGAATCCCGGTTACAAGACATTTCAACAGGGTAAAACTAAACCAGCAACACCGCCCGAATGTGCCGACAAATCCCGATAGGAGCTGCACATATATCTTTCTCAGGACACACTCAGATTGTCCTAGGTACGGTTAGGCCAGCCCAGAGTTTCCCCTGGTGGTCACCGGCAGCTGACAGGTTGGACCAACACTCAGAGGAGCACTGGCCCGGGGGGGGGGGTAAAATAATGATGACCCTTGAGTCCGCGAAACCCAAGGGAAAAAGGGGCTAGGTGGCGAATGGTAAAACCAATGTTGGGCATTGCTGGAGGAGTTTTACTCAAGGCGAACTGTCAAGGGGTTCCCATTATAGCCCAACCGCATAAGGGATGCAAAGTCCGGGAACATAACACCGATATGACGGAAACTAGGGCGGCAAGAGTGGAACAAAACACCAGGCATAAGGCCGAGCCTTCCACCCTTTACCAAGTATATAGATGCATTAATTAAATAAGATATATTGTGATATCCCAACAAGTAAACATGTTCCAACAAAGAACAACATCTCCATGTTCCAACAAGGAACAAACTTCAATCTTCACCTGCAACTAACAACGCTATAAGAGGGGCTGAGCAAAGCGGTAACATAGCCAAACAACGGTTTGCTAGGACAATGTGGGTTAGAGGCTTGGTTCAATAATATGAGAGGCATGATAAGCAAGTGGTAGGTATCGCAACATAGGCATAGCAAAAGAGCGAGCAACTAAGCAAGCAGAGATAGAAGTGATTTCGAGGGTATGATCATCTTGCCTGAAATCCCGCAAGGAAGAAGAACGAGTCCATGAAGAAGACAAACGGATCCTCACAAATGCGACGTTACTGGAACCAACCCAAAGAAGCAAACACCGGAAAGAAGCACACAACATAGTAAACAAACCACACATGAACATGGTATGATATGCGAGATGCGGTATGCGATGCATATGCATGATTTGACAAGGAATGCATGAACCTGGCCTCAACTTGGAAAGCCAAGTGTGCCACTGGAAAGATGAGATGAAATCGCTTGAAAACGATATAAGGAACGCCGGAATCGGAGTTACGGTTTGGGAATGACAAGCGATAGAAATATGACCACGGTCTGCGATTTACAGCAAGTAGCCATCTAAATGCAATGAGATGAACATGCTACAGCACCCAAACATGGCAACAAAATACATGGCAGGGATCCACTCATGATGCTTAACAAAAGATGAACACTGAGCTACGGCTAATTAATCAATTAACAGGTTCAAACAAGCATGGTAAAAGTGCAATTGGTAAACAGGTCTCAGACTTAGTGAAATTAACATAAGCCTGGAATTTCAGATCAGATAGCATTCTTTGGAGCATGAAAATTATATGCTACAGGGCCTGAACATGGCAAAGTAAAGCATGGCATGGAGCTACTCAAAGAGTTTAACAAAAGTCCCTTGGTGACCTTGAGCCAAAAAGGATCAGAAAATACAATTGCAAGCATGTGAACATGGCAAAAACATAAACAGATCACAGACTTGGTGAAAAACTGGAGCATGCAAATCAGATATCAAGTAGGCATGTTAACGAGCTCGATGCACTCACTACAGAGCAAGTCATGTCAATCTAAGCATACACCCATCAAGAATACACAAAATACAAGCTAGACATGGCAAGAACAACAACATGGCATGCACGGATCAACTACAACATCATCGGCAAAATTGCTAACAAGTAGACAATCTGCCCAGATTCACGAAGTAGCAAAAGTAGAGCTCGATTGACTCAAGCTAAGGTGATCCATAATTGCAAACAAAGACATGGATGGATAGAGCACTACAAGATTAACAAATCATCCTTATGGAGTATCCTCAAAAGAGGCACGGATCACTAGGAAACAACATGAACATATGGCCATAATGAGATAAACAGACCAAGGACTTAGTGGAAATGCTAAGTCCCTGAAATCAGCACTAACAAGTGCACCACTTTGCAAGCTTGTACTAGTCACCACACACATCACAAAAATACATGGGTTGCACCTCTGGAAAGATGGCAAAACATATAACAAAATACATGTAGAGCTCATGGACATATCATGCACACAATAATCATGGCAAAAATGACAAATAGCTAAATGATGCAGCAGATCTGACAATTAACTCAACTAGCATACTTCCAACAGCATTTTGGGCCTCAAGATGAACTCAAATGAAAATGATGCAATGGGATGAAATGATGTACTCTCTGAGACGAACATTTTGATATGCTATATGCCCAAAACGGAGCTACAGATGCAAAGTTATGGCAGGTCAAAGTATACAAAATGAATCTGAGAGAGGGGGAGAAAGTCAACCCTAGGGTTAGGGTTCCAGATCGGATCTGGATCCGGATCGGCCGGCGCGGACTTCGAGGAGATCACCAGAGTAGTCGCCGGAGGGGAGGGAGACGGCGGCCGAAGCTTGGGGAAGAGCGAGACCCCGCTGGAGAGAGGTTGGGGCGGCTCAGCCGGGGGCCGGCGAGGTCCGGGGCGGCGCGGCTGGGCTCGCTCGCCGGGACGGCGTGGGCGGAGGCCAGCGAGGTGCACCGGGCGGGGAGGTGCAGCGGTGGGCAGCGGCGAGCGGAGGAACGGGCGGCCGGCAGGGAGGGCGCCGCGGCGGGCTAGCGGCGTGACGCAGAGGCCAGGCGGCGGCGCGGGATGGGCCTCGCGGGCCTGCTGCGGGCCGCACGGGCCGATGGCGGCAGAGGGCGCGGTGGCGACAGGTGGCGCAATGGGAGTGGACGCGGGAGGTGGTAGAGCCGACGTGTCGCCCCGGGATTGGTCCGGGCGACGTGGCTGAGGCGGCGGACATGTCCGGCACGGACGAATTTGTCCAGCGGCGCGAGGGGAAGGATTTTAGGGTTTCATCCGCGAAATTCGGGAGGGGAGCACATATTTATAGATAGAGGGAGCTAGGAGAGTCCAAATTAGGTGCGGTTTTCGGCCACGCGATCGTGATCGAACGACCGAGATGATGGAGCAGGTTTAGGTGGGTTTTGTGCCAAATTGGAGGGGTGTTGGGCTGCAACACACACGAGGCCTTTTCGGTCCCTCGGTTAACCGTTGGAGTATCAAATGAAGTCCAAATGGTATGAAACTTGACAGGCGGTCTACCGGTAGTAAATCAAGGCCGCTTGGCAAGTCTCGGTCCAATCCGGAAATGTTTCATTCCCACACATGAGTAGAAGGTAGAAATGACCACTAGAGGAGAACGGAGCGCCGGAATGCAAAACGAACAACGGGGAAAATGCTCGGATGCATGAGACGAACATGTATGCAAATGAGATGCACATGATGACATGATATGCAATGCATGACACGCAAGCAAAGACAAGGCAACAACAGCGAATAACTGGATGACACCTGGCACATCGGTCTCGGGGCGTTACAACACTCCACCACTACGAGAGGATCTCGTCCCGAGATTTAGAATGGCACCAGAGGGACAATGGAAAAGGAAGAGAAACGGTAAAACTAAGTTGCTTCATTGACAAACGAGTGAAACGATGAACCTTGAAGAGGTTAAGCTATTTCGAGAATAGAATACGACGGAGATGAACGAAATAGAAAAACACTCCGTTAAGAACGAGTAACGAGTAAGAACAAATTCGGGAAGCACTCCGGTTTTAGAAGGGATGCAAGACTTGATAAGGCGAAAAGAACTTGACCAAAAGGGCACAACACTCCGGTTAAATGGACAATCATGAAAAGAACATAATCTTTGATGAAGCGAGATGATGGTTGAGGAAAGCAACATCACAATGGCTCCGGAACAAAAGAATAGAAGATAGATAATTGAAATAGGAGAAATGAGGAGAAAAAGCCAACTTCTGCCAAAAGAGGTTGAGAAGGCATCCTTAGGAGAAGGGTCGAACGAAGTTGTTGGAAAACCAACAACGAAAAGAACAGGGTTGTAGTGGGCTTATGGAGAACATCTCAAAACTATGAGGTGAAATTCTGCCACTAACAGAAACGATATATTAGATTGATAACAACAAGGAGATGAGAAGCTTAATTCACTGGGAGGATAGATGAATAACTTGGGTCATTTATAAACACCATAGATAGCAACAATCCTTAGGGAAGGCTTTAGGTGAAATATAACCCAAGATAGCTCCAATGACGAGATTGATGGATTTAAAATATCCCAATCTTGACAGCATGTGAATCATGAAAACATGAACTCAAATTATCAAAATGACATAATTCCACCTCCAATGATATGGTAGACAGAAATGCACTCCATATTACAATATGAAGAAAACTTGAGTTTCTTAGAAAAGAATCTCGATGAACACTTCGAGAAGGAATATAAATCCTTGATGAACCATCGTGTAGAACCTTCATGAAGAACTCCGGTAAACAAAAGAATGATCAAACGAAAGAAAGAGAAGTTGAAAATACAAGGAGAATCCTTGTAATGATTTAGATGTATCTCCGTGATGATATAATTGCGAGAGCTTGGGACTTCGGAAGAAAGATAAGATGAACAATTCGGATCGAGAATTTGGATGAACCTCCGGAATAAGGAATTAACCATATAGGTGAATCAAGAATAAGAATTACATTATGCTTATCCTTCACCAATTAAATTGATGAAAATTAATGGATTTTACGTACTACTTATTCTCGTAGAAAGGATTAAAAGAGATATATCAAAACTTGAGAACGTCTTCGACGAACCACCGGTAGGATTGGAACAACAAATGAATTTATATGATAACGAATGATGAGAACTCTTGCATGAACCACCGTAAGAATTAGAATGACCGAAGGAAAGATAAAGGAACACCGGGAAGAATTATGAAATGAACGAGGATACTTGAGAGAATCTAGATACATGAGAACGAAGGGATTACGAGCTGATTAGAGAATCCTTGATTTAAGCACCGGTATGATTGGAGAATGATAACTGAAAGCTGAGAATGAATAATCCTAAATAGATGGACTCCAGATGACAAACTGAGAAGACTCTTGAATTACTCCGGATAGATGAAAAGAATTCTCACAATCGAAAACAATTATGAGAGGATGGCAGAGAATGGGGCAAGATTTGAGAGAAACTCTTCTTCGGATATCAAATGTTGAGAATGTTGACGAGAGACACCACCATGAATAATTTAGACACCCCGGGAAAATCAAAAGCGAAGAGGTTGAGCCAACTATGAAAAGAATTTGAAAGATCTTGGAGAAATACATTTGACTAATGATAATTCATTCTTACATCAAACTTCGAAAGGAATTTGAGAATACCTCCGGGAAAATGAGAAGATTCAGGTAAGATCCTGGGAAAAGACCTGCGGGTTAGGGCCCACTGAAAAGATACACCGTTGAACGATTAAAAGAGAGAATGCACCGGTTGATTTAAAAGGCTTGAATGAGATAACATCCTCGAAAGAGTTTGAACAAAAGTAGAGTGGAAACATGAATCTTCGAGATATCTTAAGCACTCCGGAACAATTGAATAGTGAGAAGTGGATGATTAAGAGGTGCACCGGCATGAGACAACATTTAAAATGAGGAAAGGAATATGATCAACAAAGCTTGAATTGAATCCACCCGAGAAGAAAAGAATGGAGAATATTGAACTAGTAGAGCATCTTCATGAGAACCACCGGGTAAGAACATTGACGGAAAGGAATGGAGAGACTTCATAACCAATAAGATGGATACTTGATTGAGAAATCTGAGTCCTTGAAGAGAACAAGGGAGGGAGGGTGGGAAAAACAAAGACAATTTGGAATGGATGAAACGAACACCGTTGAGAAAAAGTGATAATTGGTCGTGCGAATGTTGAAATGAATGGACCCACTTGAGGAGAATCACACCGGTTGAGAAGAGGATTGACATGAAAATCTCGATTATCATGAAGGATTGGTATTCACATCGGAGTATGAGAACACCATTTGGGAAAGGTATGGAATCAACGCTTGACTTCGAAGCAACTCGCATACCACAACTCAAAACAAAACAAAGGATTGGCTTGCAAAATAAGCCGGAACAAACATATGATAGAGATTTCGTCCGAAATTTTCGTGGTGGGGCCTACACGGGCTCGATCGTACAACACCATCATGTACAAGGGAGTGCACATGACATACGAAGCGTCCCCGAGTCGGCATAGCCAAGGACTCTTTAAGACACAACGAGACCACTATAAAATCAACCGTGGATAGGCGGACCACTAGACGTCGAACCCCAATTTTGTATCATACATCTGTCGGAAAGATATCCTAAGAGCTACTTGAATTCCCACTTATAAACTCCCGAACCTTTCCGGTTGTGCAATCAGGTGTTGGGGATACAAGGGAAGCATAATATCTCACCCAAAACTAGCAAATCCTACATCCAGCTGTATCCATCCTTCAACACATAACCAAGAAACCTTCGGAAACCATCTACCTCAACCTTCGAAAAGCATCCGTTATACAAGTTATGGCGATACTCCCAAACTCCCGCCCTAGTACTGGGTGGCATCGAGGTTATCTCACCAACGAATTGAATAAAAGAGATTTTCGATGTCGGCGTACTAAACTCAGGTATTCCAGAATTGCAACGATAA
This sequence comes from Triticum aestivum, assembly GCF_018294505.1. Classification (NCBI taxonomy): domain Eukaryota; kingdom Viridiplantae; phylum Streptophyta; class Magnoliopsida; order Poales; family Poaceae; genus Triticum; species Triticum aestivum. The sequence goes on along the minus strand of NC_057794.1, from coordinate 156,990,647 downwards.
AATTATGACGACAACACCTCGGAGCTCAACTCCCCGGGACACTGCCACAAAACCCCTGACAGGAGGCACCAAGACAATGTTCTCGTCACAAAACCATCGGAACGATTCCAAGATACCCGCGTGATCCTAATTTTTTTTAGTGAAATTTGAGAAGAGAAGAGTCAAAACTCTACGTTAGGATGCCTTACCAGAGCGATGAGGAGACTGGGAAGTAAAAAGAATTCGTAAACTCTCCGATATATAATTCCTAAATGACTGAAAACATTTTTCTAGACACAACTCGGCTGCTAAAAACGATCAAGCAATGGGGCTCCTAAGGTCGGGGAAGGCTCTGATACCAACTTCTAACGCCCTCGATGCGGCTATATCTCCCATGTGTCGAAGCACGACTTAGAGGCATAACCGCATTGAAAGCAATGTCGCAAGTGAGGTAATCTTCACACAACCCATGTAATACATAAGGGAAAGAGATACATAGTTGGCTTACAATCGCCACTTCACACAATTACATGAATAAAGCATTACATCATCCAGATACAATCAAGGTCTGACTACGGAACCAAAATAAAAGAAGAACCCCAAATGCGACACGGTCCCCGATCGACCCCAACTGGGCTCCACTACTGATCAATAAGAATGAAACAACACAACGGACAAGAGCTTCATCAAGCTCCTCCTGAGCTTGATTGCGTCATCTGCACGGACTCATCAGCACCTGCAAGCTGGTTTTGGAAGTATCTATGAGCCACGGGGACTCAGCAATCTTGCACCCTCGCGATCAAGACTATTTAAGCTTATGGGTAAGGTAAAGGTATGAGGTGGAGCTGCAGCAAGCGACTAGCATATATGGTGGCTAACATATTCGCAAAAGAGAGCGAGAAGAGAAGGCAAGGCGCGGTCGAGAAACTATGATCAAGAAGTGATCCTAGAACAACCTACGTCAAGCATAACTCCAACACCGTGGTCACTTCCCGGACTCCGCCGGTAAGAGACCATCACGGTTACACACGCCGTTGACTCATTTTAATTAAGTTAAGGTTCAAGTTATCTACAACCGGACATTAACAAATTCCCATCTGCCCATAACCGCGGGCACGGCTTTCGAAAGTTCAAATCCCTGCAGGGGTGTCCCAACTTAGCCCATCACAAGCTCTCACGGTCAACGAAGGAATAGACCTTCTAGAGGGAAGACCCGATCAGACTCGGAATCCCGGTTACAAGATATTTCGACAGGGTAAAACTAAACCAGCAACACCGCCCGAATGTGCCGACAAATCCCGATTGGAGCTGCACATATCTCTTTCTCAGGACACACTCAGATTGTCCTAGGTACGGGTAGGCCAGCCCAGAGTTGTCCCTGGTGGTCACCAGCAGCTGACAGATTGGACCAACACTCAGAGGAGCACTGGCCCCGGGGGGGGGGGGGGGTAAAATAATGATGAACCTTGAGTCCGCGAAACCCAAGGGAAAAAGGGGCTAGGTGGCGAATGGTAAAACCAATGTTGGGGCTGGAGGAGTTTTACTCAAGGTGAACTGTCAAGGGGTTCCCATTATAGCCCAACCGCGTAAGGGATGCAAAGTCCGGGAACATAACACCGATATGACGGAAACTAGGGCGGCAAGAGTGGAACAAAACACCAGGCATAAGGCCGAGCCTTCTACCCTTTACCAAGTATATAGATGCATTAATTAAATAAGATATATTGTGATATCCCAACAAGTAAACATGTTCCAACAAGGAACAACATCTCCATGTTCCAACAAGGAACAAACTTCAATCTTCACCTGCAACTAACAACGCTATAAGAGGGGCTGAGCAAAGCGGTAACATAGCCAAACAACGGTTTGCTAGGACAAGGTGGGTTAGAGGCTTGGTTCAATAATATGAGAGGCATGATAAGCAAGTGGTAGGTATCGCAACATAGGCATAGCAAAAGAGCGAGCAACTAAGCAAGCAGAGATAGAAGTGATTTCGAGGGTATGATCATCTTGCCTGAAATCCTGCAAGGAAGAAGAACGAGTCCATGAAGAAGACAAACGGACGTAGACGAACGGATCCTCACAAACGCGACGTTACCGGAACCAACCCAAAGAAGCAAACACCGGAAAGAAGCACACAACATAGTAAACAAACCACACATGAACATGGTATGATATGCGAGATGCGGTATGCGATGCATATGCATGATTTGACAAGGAATGCATGAACCTGGCCTCAACTTGGAAAGCCAAGTGTGCCACTAGAAAGATGAGATGAAATCGCTTGAAAACGATATAAGGAACGCCGGAATCGGAGTTACGGTTTGGAAATGACAAGCGATACAAATATGACCACGGTCTGCGATTTACAGCAAGTAGCCATCTAAATGCAATGAGATGAACATGCTACAGCACCCAAACATGGCAACAAAATAACTGGTAGGGATCCACTCATGATGCTTAAAAAAAGATGAACACTGAGCTACGGCTAATTCATCCATTAACAGGTTCAAACAAGCATGGCAAAAGTGCAATTGGTAAACAGGTCTCAGACTTAGTGAAATTAACATAAGCCTGGAATTTCAGATCAGATAGCACTCTTTGGAGCATGAAAATTATATGCTACAGGGTCTGAACAAAGAGCTTAACAAAAGTCCCTTAGTGACCTTGAGCCAAAAAGGATCATAAAATACAATTGCAAGCATGTGAACATGGCAAAAACATAAACAGATCACAGACTTGGTGAAAAACTGGAGCATGCAAATCAGATATCAAGTAGGCATGTTAACGAGCTCGATGCACTCACTACAGAGCAAGTCATGACAATCTAAGCATACACCCATCAAGAATACACAAAATACAAGCTAGACATGGCAAGAACAACAACATGGCATGCACGGATCAACTACAACATCATTGGCAAAATCTCTAACAAGTAGACGATCTGCCCAGATTCACGAAGTAGCAAAAGTAGAGCTCGATTGACTCAAGTTAGGGTGATCCATAATTGCAAACAAAGACATGGATGGATAGATCACTACAAGATTAACAAATCATCCTTACTTAGCATCCTCAAAAGAGGCACAGATCACTAGGAAACAACATGAACATATGGCCATAATGAGATAAACAGACCAAGGACTTAGTGGAAATGCTAAGTCCTTGAAATCAGCACTAACAAGTGCACCACTTTGCAAGCTTGTACTAGTCACGACACACATCACAACAATACATGGGTTGCACCTCTGGAAAGATGGCAAAACAGATAACAAAACACATGTAGAGCTCATGGACATATCATGCACACAATAATCATGGCAAAAATGACAAATAGCTAAATGATGCAGCAGATCTGACAATTAACTCAACTAGCATACTTCCAACAGCATTTTGGGCATCAAGATGAACTCAAATGAAAATGATGCAATGGGATGAAATGATGTACTCTTTGAGACAAACATTTTGATATGCTATATGCCCAAAACGGAGCTACGGATGCAAACTTACAGCAGGTCAAAGTATGCAAAATGAATCTGAGAGAGGGGGAGAAAGTCAACCCTAGGGTTAGGGTTCCAGATCGGATCTGGATCCGGATCGGCTGGCGCGGACTTCGAGGAGATCACCAGAGTAGTCTCCGGAGGGGAGGGAGACGGCGGCCGGAGCTTGGGGAAGAGCGAGAGCTCACCGGAGAGAGGTCGGGGCGGCTCAGCCGGGGGCCGGCGAGGTCCGGGGCGGCGCGGCCGGGCTGGCTCCCCGGGACGGCGTGGGCGGAGGCCAGCGAGGTGCGCCAGGCGGCAAGGCGCAGCGGTGGGCGGCGGTCGTCGGCGAGTGGAGGAACAGGCGGCCGGCGGGGAGGGCGCCGCGGCGGGCTAGCGGCGTGACGCACGGGCCGGGCGGCGATGCGGGATGGGCCCTGCGGGCCTGCTGTGGGCCGCACGGGCCGGCGGCGGCGGAGTGCGCGGTGGCGACAGGTGGCGCAATGGGAGTGGACGCGGGAGGCGGCGGAGCTGACGTGTCGCCCCGGGAATGGTCCGGGCGACGTGGCTGAGGCGGCGGACATGTCCGGCATGGACGAATTTGTCCGGCGGCGCGAGGGGAAGGATTTTAGGGTTTCATCCGCGAAATTCGGGAGGGGAGCACATATTTATAGATAGAGGGAGCTAGGAGAGTCCAAATGAGGTGCGGTTTTCGGCCACGCGATCGTGATCGAACAACCGAGATGATGGAGCAGGTTTAGGTGGGTTTTGGACCAAATTGGAGGGGTGTTGGGCTGCAACACACATGAGGCCTTTTCGGTTCCTCGGTTAACCGTTGGAGTATCAAACGAAGTCCAAATGGTACGAAACTTGACAGGCAGTCTACCGGTAGTAAACCAAGGCCGCTTGGCAAGTCTCGGTCTAATCCGGAAATGTTTAATCCCCACACACGATAAGAAGGTAGAAATGACCACCGGAGGAGAACGGAGCGCCGGAATGCAAAACAAACCACGGGGAAAATGCTCGGATGCATGAGACGAACATGTATGCAAATGAGATGCACATGATGACATGATATGCAATGCATGGCACGCAAGCAAATACAAGGCAACAACAGCGAATAACTGGACGACACCTGGCACATCGGTCTCGGGGCGTTACACTTTCCTACTCCTGCTAGGAGGGGGAAAGGAAGGGAGAGAAAGAGAAGGAAAGGGGGGCGCCCCCCCTTCTCCTAGTCCAATTCGGACAGGGGGAAGGGGGCATGCTGCCTGCCCTAGGCCGGCCCCTCTCTCTTTCCCTTATGGCCCAACAACGCCCATTAGCCCCCGGGGGGTTCCGGTAACCCTTCTGGTACTCCGGTAAAATCCCGATTTCACCCGAAACTATTCCGATGCCCAAATGTAGGCTTCGAATATATCAATCTTTATGTCTCGACCATTTAGAGACTCGTCGTCATGTCCGTGATCAAATCCGGGACTCCGAACTACCTTTGGTACATCAAAACATATAAACTCATAAAACCGATCGTCACAGAACTTTAAGCATGCGGACCCTACGGGTTCGAGAACTATGTAGACATGACCGAGACACGTCTCCGGTCAATAACCCATAGCGGAACCTGGATGCTCATATTGGTTCCTACATATTCTACGAAGATCTTTATCGGTGAAACCGCACAACACTATACGTTGTTCTCTTTGTCATCGGTATGTTACTTGCCCGAGATTCGATCGTCGGTATCTCAATACCTAGTTCAATCTTGTTACCGGAAAGTCTCTTTACTCGTTCTGTAACACATCATCCTATAACTAACTCATTAGTTATCTTGCTTGCAAGGCTTATAGTGATGTGTATTACCGAGAGGGTCTAGATATACCTCTCCGACAATCGGAGTGACAAATCCTAATCTTGATCTATGCTAACTCAACAAGTACCATTGGAGACACCTGTAGAGCACCTTTATAATCATGCAGTTACGTTGTGATGTTTGGTAGCACACAAAGTGTTCCTCCGGTATTTGGGAGTTGCATAATCTCATAGTCATAAGAACATGTATAAGTCATGAAGAAAGCAATACCAGTAAACAAACGATCAAGTGCTAAGCTAACAGAATGGGTCAAGTCAATCACACCATTCTCCTAATGATGTGATCCCATTGATCAAATAACAACTCATGTCTATGGTTAGGAAACTTAACTATCTTTGATCAATGAGCTAGTCAAGTAGAGGCATACTAGCACTAATAGAAAAGGGGTCGATATACGAGAACTTGTTGTTCGACCAATCTCTCGGAGAAGGAGAGGTGGTCGATATCACTTCTCTTTGTATGCATATATGTTCATGACGATCTTCTGTTTCCTTCGTTTTCTTACTAGCTAGCTAGCGTGTCTAGTCCTCTCTATACGTATGTATAGTATGTCGCATCGACCAAGCACGGACATAAGAGAGGACACTTCTCTCTATTAATTAGCTAGCTAACACAATATATGAAACACCTAAATTAACCCCCAAAACCCCCAACCACCCCCTTTCAAAAACAAAAACAAAAACCCCAGCCACAGAAATGTTGATGCGTGGATGCCTATTGGTCCTGGTTGGTGCCACCAACCGGGACCAAAGGCCCTCCTGCCTGGGCTCCGCGCACAGGCCACGTGGAGGCCCATCTGTCCCGGTTCTGGACTGAACCGGGACTAAAGGGACAGGGCATTAGTAACGACCCTTTAGTCCCGGTTCAGGAACCGGGACAAAAGGCCCTTACGAACTGGGACAATAGGCCCGTTTTCTACTAGTGTAGTGACACTATGTTTGTCTATGTATTCACACATGTACTAAGTTTCCGGTTAATACAATTCTAGCATGAATAATAAACATTTATCATGAAATAAGGAAATAAATAATAACTTTATTATTGCCTCTAGGGCATATTTCCTTCAGTCTCCCACTTGCACTAGAGTCAATAATCTAGATTACACAGTAATGATTTTAACACCCATGGAGCCTTGGTGCTAATCATGTTTTGCTCATGGAAGAGGCTTAGTCAACGGGTCTGCAAGATTCAGATCCGTATGTATCTTGCAAATCTCTATGTCTCCCACCTAGACTTGATCCCGGATGGAGTTGAAGCGTCTCTTGATGTGCTTGGTTCTCTTGTGAAATCTGGATTCCTTTGCCAAGGCAATGGCACCAGTATTGTCACAAAAGATTTTCATTGGACCCGATGCACTAGGTATGACACCTAGATCGGATATGAACTCCTTCATCCAGACTCCTTCATTCGCTGCTTCTGAAGCAGCAATGTACTCCGCTTCACATGTAGATCCCGCCACGATGCTCTGTTTAGAACTGCTCCAACTGACAGCTCCACTGTTTAATATAAACACATATTCGGTTTGCGATTTAGAATCGTCCGGATCAGTGCCAAAGCTTGCACCAACGTAACCATTTATGATGAGCTCTTTGTCACCTCCATAAACGAGAAACATATCCTTGGTCCTTTTCAGGTACTTCAGGATGTTCTTGACCGCTGTCCAGTGATCCACTCCTGGATTACTTTGGTACCTCCCTGCTAGGCTAATAGCAAGGCACACATGAGGTCTGGTACACAACATTGCATACATGATAGAGCCTATGGCTGAAGCATAGGGAACACTTTTCATTTTCTATCTATCTTCTGAAGTGGTCGGGCATTGAGTCTTACTCAACTTCACACCTTGTAACACAGGCAAGAACCCTTTCCTAGCTTGTTCCATTTTGAACTTCTTCAAAACTTTATCAAGGTATGTGCTTTGTGAAAGTCCAATTAAGTGTCTTGATCTATCTCTATAGATCTTGATGCCCAATATATAAGCAGTTTCACCGAGGTCTTTCATTGAAAAACTCTTATTCAAGTATCCTTTTATGCTATCCAGAAATTCTATATCATTTCCAATCAACAATATGTCATCCATATATAATATTAGAAATGCTACAGAGCTCCCACTCACTTTCTTGTAAATACAGGCTTCTCCAAAAGTCTGTATAAAACCATATGCTTTGATCACACTATCAAAACGTTTATTCCAACTCCGAGAGGCTTGCATCGGTCCATAAATGGACCGCTGGAGCTTGCACACTTTGTTAGCTCCCTTTGGATCGATAAAACCTTCAGGTTGCATCATATACAACTCTTCTTCCAGAAACCCATTCAGGAATGCAATCTTTACATCCATTTGCCAAATTTCATAATCATAAAATGCGGCAATTGCTAACATGATTCGGACGGACTTGAGCATCGCTACGGGTGAGAAGGTCTCATCGTAGTCAACTCCTTGAACTTGTCGAAAACCTTTTGCAACAAGTCGAGCTTTGTAGACAGTAACATTACCATCAGCATCTATCTTCTTCTTAAAGATCCATTTGTTCTCAATGGCTTCTCGATCATCGGGTAAGTCAACCAAAGTCCACACTTTGTTCTCATACATGGATCCCATCTCAGATTTCATGGCCTCATGCCATTTTGCAGAATCTGGGCTCATCATCGCTTCCTCATAGTTCGTAGGTTCGTCATGGTCAAGTAACATGACCTCCAGAACTGGATTACCGTACCACTCTGGTGCAGATCTTGCTTTGGTTGACCTACGAGGTTCGGTAGTAACTTGATCTGAAGTTTCATGATCATCATCATTAGCTTTCTCACTAATTGGTGTAGATGTCACGGGAACCGGTTTCTGCGATGATCTACTTTCCAATAAGAGAGAAGGTCCAGTTAACTCATCAAGTTCTACTTTCCTCCCACTCACTTCTTTCGAGAGAAACTCCTTCTCTAGAAAGGATCCATTCTTAGCAACGAATATCTTGCCTTCGGATCTGTGATAGAAGGTGTGCCCAATAGTTTCCTTTGGGTATCCTATGAAGACACCTTTCTCTGATTTGGGTTCGAGCTTATCAGGTTGAAGCTTTTTCACATAAGCATCATGGCCCCAAACTTTAAGAAACGACAACTTTGGTTTCTTGCCAAACCATAGTTCATAAGGCATCGTCTCAACGGATTTTGATGGTGCCCTATTTAACGTGAATGCAGCCATCTCTAAAGCATAACCCCAAAATGATAATGGTAAATCAGTAAGAGACATCATAGATCGCACCATATCTAGTAAAGTACGATTACGACGTTCGGACACACCATTACGCTGTGGTGTTCAGGGTGGCGTGAGTTGCGAAACTATTCCGCATTGTTTCAAATGCATGCCAAACTCGTAACTCAAATATTCTCCTCCACGATAAGATCGTAGAAACTTTATTTTCTTGTTATGATGATTTTCCACTTCATTCTGAAATTCTTTGAACTTTTCAAATGTTTCATACTTATGTTTCATTAAGTAGATATACCCATATCTGCTTAAATCATCTGTGAAGGTGAGAAAATAATGATACCCGCCGCGAGCCTCAATATTCATCGAACCACATACATCAGTATGTATGATTTCCAACAAATTTGTTGCTCGCTCCATAGTACCGGAGAACTGCGTTTTAGTCATCTTGCCCATAAGGCATGGTTCTCAAGTACCAAGTGATTCATAATCAAGTGATTCCAAAAGTCCATAACTATGGAGTTTCTTCATGCGCTTTATACCAATATGACCCAAACGGCAGTGCCACAAATAAGTTGCACTATCATTATCAACTATGCATCTTTTGGCTTCAACATTATGAATATGTGTATCACTACTATCAAGATTCAATAAGAATAGACCACTCTTTGAGGGTGCATGACCATAAAAGATATTACTCATATAAATAGAACAACCATTATTCTTAGATTTAAATGAATAACCGTCTCGCATCAAACAAGATCCAGATATAATGTTCATGCTTAACGCTGGCACCAAATAACAATTATTTAGGTCTAAAACTAATCCCGAAGGTAGATGTAGAGGTAGCGTGCCAACGGTGATCACATCGACTTTGGAACCATTTCCCACGCGCATCATCACCTCATCCTTAGCAAGTCTTCGCTTAATCCGTAGTCCCTGTTTCGAGTTGCAAATATTAGCAACAGAACCAGTATCAAATACCCAGGTGCTACTGCGAGCTCTGGTAAGGTACACATCAATAACATGTATATCACATATACCTTTTTTCACCTTGCCATCCTTCTTATCAGCCAAATACTTGGGGCAGTTCCGCTTCCAGTGACCAGTCTGTTTGCAGTAGAAGCACTCAGTCTCAGGCTTAGGTCCATACTTGGGTTTCTTCTCCTAAGCAGCAACTTGTTTGCTGTTCTTCTTGAAGTTCCCCTTCTTCTTCCCTTTGCCCTTTTTCTTGAAACTGGTGGTTTTATTGACCATCAACACTTGATGCTCCTTCTTGATTTCAACCTCCGCAGCCTTTAGCATCGCGAAGAGCTCGAGAATTCTCTTATTCATCCCTTGCATATTATAGTTCATCACGAAGCTTTTGTAGCTTGGTGGCAGTGATTGAAGAACTCTGTCAATGACACTGTCAATAGGAAGATTAACTCCCAGTTGAGTCAAGTGATTATGATACCCAGACATTTTGAGTATATGCTCACTGACAGAACTATTCTCCTCCATCTTGCAGCTATAGAACTTATTGGAGACTGCATATCTCTCAATCTGGGCATTTGCTTGAAATATTAACTTCAACTCCTGGAACATCTCATATGCTCCATGATGTTCAAAATGTCGTTGAAGTCCCGGTTCTAAGCCGTAAAGCATGGCACACTGAACTATCGAGTAGTCATCAGCTTTACTCTGCCAAATGTTCTTAACATTGTCAGTAGCATCTGCAGCAGGCCTGGCACCCAGCGGTGCTTCCAAGACGTAATTCTTCTGTGCAGCAATGAGGATAATCCTCAAGTTTTGGACCCAGTCCGTGTAATTGCCACCATCATCTTTCAACTTTGCTTTCTCAATTGACCCATTAAAATTCAATGGAACAACAACACGGGCCATCTATCTACAACAACATAGATAAGCAAAATACTATCAGGTACTAAGTTCATGATAAATTAAGTTCAATTAATCATATTACTTAAGAACTCCCACTTAGATAGACACCTTTATAATCATCTAAGTGATCACGTGATCCAAATCAACTAAACCATAACCGATCATCACGTGAAATGGAGTAGTTTTCAATGGTGAACATCACCATGTTGATCATATCTACTATATGATTCATGCTCGACCTTTCGGTCTCAGTGTTCCGAGGCCATATCTGCATATGCTAGGCTCGTCAAGTTTAACCCGAGTATTATGCGTGTGCAAAACTGGCTTGCACCCATTGTAGATGGACGTACAACTTATCACACCCGATCATCACGTGGTGTCTCGGCACGACGAACTTTGGCAACGGTGCATACTCAGGGAGAACACTATTATCTTGAAATTTAGTGAGAGATCATCTTATAATGCTACCGTAAAACAAAGCAGAATAAGATGCATAAAGGATAAACATCACATGCAATCAATATAAGTGATATGATATGGCCATCATCATCTTGTGCTTGTGATCTCCATCTCCGAAGCACCGTCATGATCACCATCGTCACCAGCGCGACACCTTGATCTCCATCGTAGCATCGTTGTCGTCTCGCCAACTATTGCTTCTACGACTATCGCTACCGCTTAGTGATTAAGTAATGCAATTACAGGGCGCCTGCATTGCATACAATAAAGCGACAACCATATCACTCCTGCCAGTTGCCGATAACTCCGTTACAAAACATGATCATCTCATACAATAAATATAGCATCATGTCTTGACCATATCACATCACAACATGCCCTGCAAAAACAAGTTAGATGTCCTCTACTTTGTTGTTGCAAGTTTTACATGGCTGCTACGGGCTGAGCAAGAACCGTTCTTACCTACGCATCAAAACCACAACGATAGTTTGTCAAGTTGGTGCTGTTTTAACCTTCTCAAGGACCGGGCGTAGCCACACTCGGTTCAACTAAAGTTGGAGAAACTGACACCCGCCAGCCACCTGTGTGCAAAGCACGTTGGTAGAACTAGTCTCGCGTAAGCGTATGCGTAATGTCGGTCTGGGCCGCTTCATCCAACAATTCTGCTGAACCAAAGTATGACATGCTAGTTAGCAGTATGACTTGTATCGCCCACAACTCACTTGTGTTCTACTCGTGCATATAACATCAACGCATAAAACCTGGCTCGGATGCCACTGTTGGGGAACGTAGTAATTTCAAAATTTTCCTACGCACACACAGGATCATGGTGATGCATACCAACGAGAGGGGAGAGTGTTGTCCACATACCCTCGTAGACCGTTAAGAGGAAGCGTTATGACAACGCGGTTGATGTAGTCATACATCTTCACAATCGACTGATCCTCAGTACCGAATGTACGACACCTCCGCATTCAGCACACGTTCAGCTCGGTGACGTCCCACGAACTCAAGATCTAGTAGAGCTCGGGGAAGAGTTTCGTCAGCATGACGACGTGGTGACGATGTTGATGAAGTTCTAAAGCAGGGCTTCGCCTAAACACTGCTACAGTATGACCGAGGTGGATTATGGTGGAGGGGGGCACCGCACACGGCTGGGAGAGATCTTTGTGATCAACATGTGTGTCTAGAGGTGCCCCCTGCCCTTGTATATAAAGGAGCAAGGGGGAGGCCGGCCGACCCTTGTTGGCGCGCCTAGGAGGAGGAATCCTCCTCCTAGTAGGAGTAGGATTTCTTCCTTTCCTACTCCTACTAGGAGGGGGAAAGGCAGGGAGAAAGAGAAGGAAGGGGGGGGCACCGCCCCCTTCTCCTAGTCCAATTCGGACAGGGGGAAGGGGGCGCGCTGCCTGCCCTAGGCCGGCCCCTCTCTCTTTCCCTTATGGCCCAACAAGGCCCATTAGCCCCCGGGGGGTTCCGGTAACCCCTTCGGCACTCCAGTCAAATCCCGATTTCACCTGGAACTATTCCGATGTCCAAATGTAGGCTTCCAATATATCAATCTTTATGTCTCGACCATTTCGAGACTCCTCATCATGTCCGTGATCAAATTTGGGACTCTAAACTACCTTCGGTACATCAAAACATATAAACTCGTAAAACCGATCGTCACAAAACTTTAAGCGTGCGGACCCTACGGGTTCGAGAACTATGTAGACATGACCGAGACACGTCTCCGGTTAATAACCAATAGCGGAACCTGGATGCTCATATTGGTTCCCACATATTCTACGAAGATCTTTATCGGTCAAACCGCACAACACTAATCTCTTTACCTAGTTCAATCTTGTTACCAGAAAGTCTCTTTACTCGTTCTGTAACACATCATCCTATAACTAACTCATTAGTTATCTTGCTTGCAAGGCTTATAGTGATGTGTATTACCGAGAGGGTCTAGATATACCTCTCCGACAATCGGAGTGACAAATCCTAATCTTGATCTATGCTAACTCAACAAGTACCATTGGAGACACCTGTAGAGCAGCTTTATAATCACCCAGTTACGTTGTGACATTTGGTAGCACACAAAGTGTTCCTTCGGTATTTGGGAGTTGCATAATTTCGTAGTCATAAGAACATGTATAAGTCATGAAGAAAGCAATAGCAGTAAACAAACGATCAAGTGCTAAGCTAACGGAATGGGTCAAGTCAATCACACCATTTTCCTAATGATGTGATCCCATTGATCAAATAACAACTCATGTCTATGGTTAGGAAACTTAACCATCTTTGATCAATGAGCTAGTCAAGTAGAGGCATACTAGTGACACTATGTTTGTCTATGTATTCACACATGTATTATGTTTCCATTTAATACAATTCTAGCATGAATAATAAACATTTATCATGAAATAAGGAAATAAATAATAACTTTATTATTGCCTCTAGGCCATATTTCCTTCAACATGTAACCTGTACGATGTGGAGCACAAGAAAGACGAGCCACGCACTTGGAATGCAGAGCTTCTCTGCCACTTTAACACTTAATCATTCAGACTATCAAGATGTAATAAGAAGTACCTTTCAGTTTTTTATCGAAGACAAAGTTTTGCAGTCTCTCAAATGATTGTTATTTCTTATGCATGTGTCCAAAATCCCCCAGTGGGTGGCTTGGCTGCGAACCTGATTCGCCTAAGTTCCAAAAATGAAAATCCCTCCGAATGGAGAGCATGTCCCCCATTCGGGGGTTTAGCTGCGAACCTGATTCGCCTAAGTTTAAAAAATCCTACCGAGTGGTGAGCAACCCTCCCACTCGGGGGCTTAACTGCAGTCCAGTACTCACCTAAGTTTAAAAAATCCTACCGAATGGTGAGCAACCCTCCCACTCAGGGGCTTAGCTGCAGTCCAGTACTCGCCTAAGTTTTAAAAATCCTACCGAGTGTTGAGCAACCCTCCCACTCGGGGGCTTAGCTGCATTCCAGTACTCGCCTAAGTTTAAAAAATCCTACCGAGTGGTGAGCAACCCTCCCACTCTGGGGCTTAGCTGCAGTCCAGTACTCGCCTAAGTTTAAAAAATCCTACCGAGTGGTGAGCAACCCACCCACTCAGGGGCTTAGCTGCAGTCCAGTACTCGCCTAAGTTTAAAAAAATCCTATCGAGTGGTGAGCAACCCTCCCACTCGGGGGCTTAGCTGCAGTCCAGTACTCTCCTAAGTTTAAAAATTCCTACCGAGTGGTGAGCAACCCTCCCACTCGGGGGCTTAGCTGCAGTCCAGTACTCGCCTAAGTTTTAGAAATCCTACCGAGTGGTGAGCAACCCTCCCACTCGGGGGCTTAGCTGCAGTCCTGTACTCGCCTAAGTTTTAGAAATCCTACCGAGTGGTGAGCAACCCTCCCACTCGGGGGCTTAGCTGCAGTCCAGTACTCGCCTAAGTTTTAGAAATCCTACCGAGTGGTGAGCAACCCTTCCACTCGGGGGCTTAGCTACAGTCCAGTACTTACCTAAGTTTTAGAAATCCTACCAAGTGGTGAGCAACCCTCCCACTCAAGGGCTTAGCTGTAGTCCAGTACTCTCCTAAGTTTAAAAAATCCTAACGAGTGATGAGCAACCCTCCCACTCGGGGGCTTAGCTGTAGCCCAATGCTCGCCTAAGTATCAAACACGCCCGAAGCTACGACAGAAGTACAACGTCCGCTCCATCCTGATCCGCGAGGACGACGAGGTGCAGGTCGACTGCGACCTTCTTCTTAGAGCTACGACACAAATACAATGTCCGCTCCATCCCGATCCGCAAGGACGACGAGGTGCAGGTCGACTGCGACCTTATCCCTAGAGGTACGACACAAATACAACGTCCGCTCCATCCCGACCCGCAAAGACGACGATGTGCAGGCCATGGACAACACTAAGTGCCCTTGGTTCACTCGATAGAGCTGCACCACAAAGTCAGTAGAGATTCAAACAGAAGAAACAAGTTTTACTCAAAGAGTTGAAAGATTCAAAAGCAACCAAGTTCAGATAATCCCTACGAGGTTCTAGATAGCAGTTTAAGGTACTCGGGCATCAGGCCCTAAGAAGTTTAAATGGTTACAAAAACCACTCGGCATACCGAGGCAAATTTAATCGGATCATAAAAAAGTTTTTTCACTCTGCGAGAGGACTGGCAGGCTCGACGCATTCGTCCAGGTCGATCCCATCTGCAATCCAAGTGGTGGCAGCAATAAAGGTTTCCATGAAGGACTGGAAGTCGTGTTTTCTGGTATTGGCAACCTTGATCGCTGCTAGCTTTTCCTCCTTGGCTTCCTTGCAGTGCTTCCTTGCAGTGGACTCGAACTAGCGACAGAGCTACATCATCACCACAGCGAGCAGATGACTTCTTCCACTCCTGCACTCGACCAGGGATCTCATTGAGTCGAGTCATCAAAGACTTGAGGTCATTCTGAGGTGTATCCCGTGGCCAAAGCGTTGAGTCGACCCGTGACACCGAAACCTTCAGGCGAGCAAGGTAGTCCGTAACGTTGGTAACGCGGGATTCCAGTCGAAGCATGTTCATGGCAGCCTCATAACCAACAGGGGAAAGGACGGGATCCAAACATGTCTCGATCTAACCAGTTTCTTCCTCAAAGTTTTGGCAGAATTCTACAAAAACGCAAAGAAATAATGATTCGACGGATGCCTGGTGAATCGAAAATAGCTAAACAATCGGACAAAGAAAAGTACCTTCGAGCATAAGGAAGAGCTTCTTGGCAAGTGCTTCCAGGTAATTTCTCTTACGAGAAATGCCTTCAATCTTATCATTCAAAGCCACTTTGTCTTTCTTCAGACGAGTCACTTCTCGGTTGGACTCATTAAGGGATGTCTTCAACTTGGTTCTTTCTTCCTCCAGCGCACCGACTAAAGCCAACTTCTTGTCAGCAAGCGCAGTCCTGAGCCTCCTTTCATGCAGTAGCAAGATCGAGGTCCTTTTTCGCCAGAGCTTGCTTCATTTTCTCTGAAAGGTATGCACTCTAGTCAGACAGAAGAACAAGGAGATAACTTGTGAGTCGTCCAAGTTAAACAGTACACCAGTTGTTACCTTCCATACCAGCAGTCTCATCTTTGGCCTTCTACAAGTTCTGGTTAGCCAGCTCCAAGTCCAGATTGAGCTGTCTCTGCTTCTCCACGAATTCGGCATATTTGGAAATGAGCTCACAGGATTTCTGAAGTCAACAAATGTTACATCAGTGGATAGAATCAAAATTTATTCACTCCCGAGTGAAAATAATTCTCAAACTACTGCCGAATCAAACATTCAACAGTAGTCTCAGGGACTACACCCAGTGGGTGCACTTAGCGTGCCCCCACTGGTTCAAGTTACACTCAACATGATCCGTTCAGACCGAGTAAGAAAGTTATGATTCCCAGACCATAGCCGACTGCCCATAGTCAACTATGGTCTTGGGGACTACACCCAGTGGGTGCACTCAGCATGCCCCCACCGGTTCAAAGATTCAATTGACACAGTCTAGTCAATTGAAGAAGCAAAAACTATGCATCAGAACTATCTGGTGATAAACTAAGCACCCAGTGGGTGTACAAATGCAAAATGCAGACTGACGAATAGATGCACAAGGAAAATTCTCGGGTAGCATATCCTAACAGAACAAGCGACAAGATAAGGGATCAGTCGGTAATCAACCAACCTGGACGTTGCTATGGAGAGCTGAGCTGGTGTCATAAGTAGCTTGACTGGCCCCCGGACCACCTTCATCTGCTCCATCATGATGTCTGCCTGGCGTATAGCTTCCTTGGCAGCTCCCACTTGGTCCTTGTGACAACCTGGGTTTTACCCTTTCTTATTTGCTTGATTTTTTCATTTGCATTTTTTTGAAACTTGGAGTTTCTGAATCTTTTCATATGGACTTAAACACTTGGGCATCCTTGGCTTTCACCCAAGTGCTTCACTTCCCTCCTAAATCATCATTTCACTTCTGACCCACCCAAAAATAATCTTTGGAATATTTTTCTTAAATGAAAAATATTCATTTTCTTTCCAAAAACCCTAAGCCAGATCTGTTTGCTTCAAAGCAACCCTAATTTTTATGGCTCAGAAAAATCTGAGATAATTCACAAATATTCTGTGAACCCTAGTGCACCTTTCTGAGGAAAAATATTTCATCACTTTTTGGAATATTTTGCTACAGAAAATCTTTTCTGTTCTGGACAGAAATGGTGGTTTCTACAGCAACTACCATTTTACTTGCTCCATTTGACTTGGACTTTCTTGTGCATCTTTACCTTAGTAACTTATCACTAGCCTCCAAAGCACAGCTTCAATCTCCAGCGATTTGACCACAGTAACATTCACCAAGTTACTGGTCAGAAACTTACTTGGTTTGTAAAATCCTCTCTACTGCACTTGGATCCAAACCAAATCATGGTAACACTTCAAACTACCACGAACAACATACAGACATCAGTTTTTGCGAAGCTCGACCTGAGGAGATAGTTCACGTGGTGACTACGTTCGTCCAGGCGTGCTGGCATGCAGCCAACGCGCTCTGCGACGCGCCCGAGCCTCTGTTGCTCGCGTGCTTGCTTCCCCGCCTGCCCAACCATGCCAACCCTCGCCACCATCATCATCTCAACGTTCTTAACTCCTCCATGGCGCTCGCCGATGCCGGAGCTCGCCGCAACGAGCACGAGCAAGGTCCGGCCAGCCCAACAGTGCGGAGCGCACTGTGCTTGTCACCATACTCTTGATCCTGTGCTCGTCTCCGCCCGCCCATAGTGGCTGCGTGACCTCCTCGCCTTCTCCCCCTCTCAATGACGCCGCTCATCGCCGGGCGCCGTGGACAGGTGTGCACAGGCGGAGCCCAGAGCACCCTCGCCGCTCGCCTATAAATAGAGCCCTCCCCAGCCTCCTCGAGCACCATCCAACACTCACACAGACCCCACGATCGAGTAGGAAGCCAGAGCCCGGCTGGGCAGGCCTCGGGCCACCGTCCCCGAGCTCGAGCTCGCTGGCGATCCCCTCTGGTCGCCGCAGTAGCTCCAGCCGCTCCCAGGCCTGGGCGACCCCTCCAGGGCCTCCGCCTCTCTCCGGTGAGGCCGTCTCGCCCGCTTGGAGCCCCTGGAGTGGCGTCTGCTCGCCATCTTCCTCAACTCCGGCGACCTCCATGTTCTGACTCCACTTGCGAGGTTCATTCCGACGCCGTCCGACCACCCTAGCTACGCTACGGGTACGGGCAAGTGCGCCTCAACCCCCTCTTGCCATCCCTCCCTCTCGTTTGGGCCAAGGAGCCCTCGTCGCTGGCGAGAGCTTCGGCGAAGCCGCGGCCCCCTCTGTTTCCTTCTCCCTCTTCCCCCACCTGACTAGCGGGGCCCGCTAGTCAGCCAGTCAGTACGCGTGCGAAGTGGTACGAGTGGTGGTGCCCCTGGGCTTTACGCCTTCGACGTCACCCCCCAGTCTATTTCTTTTATTCAATTCATTTGAATTTACAGAACACTTCAAACAGTTATAACTTTTCAACCATAAGTCCAAATGAATTGATTCTTTTTGCATTGTGTTCTTTGATAAGAAATCTAGCAGCTCACCAAAGATGAGATTTTTATGAGCTGTCTAGAATTTCTAGTGATTTTCAGAAGTGTTCTTGATATTTTCTTTTTGTGTTTAAAACTATTTTCAGAAGGTGAAGCTTGTCTTGAGGATCACCAGGAGGCTTGTGAACCTCATCTGCACTAAGGCAAGCCACAACAACATTTTCATGATGCCATTTCAATATTTGTGATTTTCTTACTTGAATGAAATGATTAATCCATGCATTTAAATAATTATTGAGTTATTTTATTCTGTTAAATATTGGTTAGTTGTTATGCTTGATTTACAGAATGGTGAAACTAGTTTAGTGGATAAAGCAAGTTAAGATTTATTTGAGGTGATGTTAGAAATAATTTTGTTATGCATGTTAGTAATTATTTAAAGCTATGTTTTTGCCTTCATAGATTGATAAAAATTTGTTAGAAAATATTCTGTTAAATACTTGTTTAGTCATATTACTTGTCTTACAGAATGTTTGAACCCAACTTAGTGATAAAGAAATTAAGAGTTGTTGATAGTGAAATCTTTTTGACAAGCATATGAGAAATTTATCGGATTTACTTTCTTGCGTAAGAAGTCAATAAAACTTGTTGCAAAATATTTTGGTTAATTTGTGAGTTATTTGAGCAAGTAGAGTAATTTGAGTTGTTGACGTTATGCTTGGTGTGTATAAGGATGACATCAGTCATTTTTATCACTATATGATGCATGTGTTGGTTTGCATTTCATGGCATGCTATGACACCGGTCATTTTTAGTTTAAAGTTAAACCTGATTTTAACTCAACTTGAATATACCGTTGACTGGGTCATGGTGCCGCTGAATCGAGTTTCTTTCCAGTGCAACCACATTTGCCTTTGTGGGAAGGCCTTGATTCGGTCCATTGACACGACCTCTGGTCGATGCCTCCATCTAGGGAAGGTTATGTTGTGCTTGCCCTGGCCCGGTAAGAAGACATAATCTTGTGTGCTTGTTGATGAGATTATGGTACTGAGTCCCTGAGTGGGAGTGTTCCCGAGTGGGAGTGTTTTGACCACAACGGTGGTCGGTGTGTCTTTGGTAGACACGGGACCACCCAGGACTAGCCCGTTGGGGATTTGGGTCGGAGTGGCCGGGAGAGTTTTGTGGCAATGGAGGGGTTTGGACGGAATGCCGTTGGTCCACCCGAATGGGAGTGCGAGGCCATGGGTTTCGTGGTGTGGGTACAGTGTGCTACCTCTGCAAAGTGTGTAATCTATCGATAGCCGAGTCAACGGTTATGGACATCTCGTAGTAGGTCCCACCATGAGTCAACATTTAATAAAAATTGCACACTAAGCTATGAACTTTGCATTGTTGATGGATGGCAGAAAGGCCGTCGAGGCATTTGGGACCAAATGATGGTCGTGGTTGTGATCGCCGTAAGGATCACGAGTTGTTCTTGAGAAAGACCACTTTGGTGGTGTGTTTGTGATCTGACCACTTTGGTGGTGTGTTTGTGATCTAGAGATGATCACGGTTGGTAAGCTGTCCCGATGGACGTTCGAGCATGATCACAGCATGTTGACATATAGTGTTGCATTTTTTATAATTGGTTAAATATCATGATATTGTTTGTCATTATGATTATGTCTGTTGTGAGCTTGCATGTACATTCAATGTACTAACCTGGCGTGTCATGCCAGATTTTAGGAAAGTATCGTTGGAGAGGAGCGCTGTTCGAGTCTAATCGTGCCCACATCGGTGTCCCTGTGATATGGAGCTTGTGCCATGATGTTATTCCGCTGCCACGTAGTTGTTCGGATCGATGCCCCTTTATGTTTAGTAAATAATGTACATATTGTTCAGCCGCACCGAGCGTGCCGCTTGGCCTCGACAGCTGTTGTAATGTAACTCTGTTCCGCTAGCATCAATAAAGCAGTTGTTATTCTGTACCAAGATGTTGTGTGTTGCCAGAAGACATGGTCTCTGGGCTGGCAATGCATGGTAAACCGGTCACTCTGAGCCGGGGTGCCACAACGCTTGGTATTAGAGCCGCACTAACTGTAGGCCACGCTAGACTACGACGCGCTAGATACGAGTTTTAGTTGAGTGCCGATAGTAATTTGTGCTGATTATTTAGTTGCATGCATTCGGTTTATATATTTTTATGCTAACCTGCTAATGGTTGTGGGTGTAGATGGCTCGGTGCCGTATTCGTGCCAGTTGTAGCTGATGCCGTACACGTCACCACACCTCCTTCGCAACGTGTGGCGTCGGCTGTACCCTCTCGGAGTCGACCCAGTCTATCCTGTGTACCGGGAGCATCTAGCTGATTCAGTATATGAGTATCACACAGTGGTCACTCTGCGCACTAGTTCTGATTCCAGCTCTTACACTCGCACTTCTCGGAGCGGTTATGCCTCCACCGCTTCTCAGGCTGTCTAGTTTGCTGCATTCGAGGTCCTTGTCGAGCTTCGCTACAACGAGGTCCGAATGCAGAACCACCCAGGTTTCTACTACTACCCATCTCTGCACGACAACGGTCGTGTCCGTTTCCCTCTCATTGATCCAGAGTCTGATAGTATTTCTAGCCACCTTGCTCGTTATATCACTGCTAGCTATCTCATGATCCACGAGTTGGCTCGAGAGCTGACTCATACTCGTACTGCTTTAGCCACTACTTTGGTCACTTCTAGATCCGCCACTACTCTGTCTTCATTGGGATTTACCCCTTATGTCCTAGTCAGTTCTAGCCCCCCTATTTCGCCGGTTACTCCCCCGAGTAGCACGGGCGTCTCGGCCGCGAACCCTCTCAGTACTCCTGCCAAGTGGTCTCACTTCTCGCTACCCCTGTAGCCCCGATGCTTCATCCTACCCCTGCCTCTGAGAGAGATCCCTCGAGGCAGCGCCGTCGTGTTACCTTTAACCTGGAGGTTTCCGTTAACCACGTCAGTTCGGGATCCGAGACCACTTCAGGGGAGGACACCGCAGCACCAGCAGAGCAGTAGTATCTTTGAGTATTCACAGTTGTCTGGATGATGTATGGATGTAGTCGTACGAGTCATGATGTTTCGTTGCCTGTATGAGAGTAGTGAACCAGTCATGTTGTTTACTTTTCATGTATGGGTCTATGTATAATTATGTTGAGACTTTATTCGCCGTATTTTTCGCTCTTCTGCTTTCTTCCGGGATTTGTCGCTGGCTTTTCCCCAATTTTATTTTTGGGTGTTTCTCATCTCGATTGTGTTATCTTGGGAAAAATTCACAATAGGATGATGCGGGGAGGCAACAGTAGCAACGTTCGTGAGGGAACTCCTGTTTGTCGTACCGCACGACAGGCAGGACATTCTCCCGAGCCATACGTTCAGCCACCACCTCCACCGCTTGATCCTCCCTCCATCGAGCAAATTCTGCGTATGTTTGAAGAAAAAAGGAACAATGATCTGATTGAAATATTGAGAAGTGTTCAAGCTATGGTTGGACAGAATGGAAATCAGAATGGTCATCACTCAAAGCTATCAGACTTTCAGAGGACCAATCCACCCAGTTTCAGTCAGATTGTTGACCCAATGGATGCAGACGATTGGTTACGCACAATGGAGAAAAAGCTTGAGATTGCCCGTACTGAAGGAAATGATAAAGTTCCATTTGTAACTCATTACCTTGAAGGCGCAGCTGCCATATGGTGGGAAAATACAAAGGCCATGTGGCCGATTGATGAGGAAATCACCTGTGAGAAATTTAAGGATAAGTTCCGAAAATATCATATCCCTACTGGAGTTATGAAGGCCAAGCAGCGTGAATTTCTCGCACTCGTCCAAGGAAATCAGTCTGTGGCTGAATATCTGCAAAAATTCAATCATTTGAACCGTTACTCTCTGTATGACGTGCCCACCGAAGAAAGGAAGATTAACAGATTTCTTGGAGGTTTAAATCTGCAACTTCGGTGTGCTCTCAGTATGTTTGATTTCATGGATTTCCAAACTCTGGTGGACAAGGCGTACATTGTTGAATGGGAGCACAAGCTTATATCCGATAATAGGCCTGCTAACGACAACAAGCGCAAGTTTGAGCCAAAGTAGGATGGGCCACCTGTGCAAAAGGCTCGTACCTGGCAGCAGACTCAGGTGGAATACAGGCCAAATTGGCAGCAGAATGTTAACAAGACCACCACTCAAGTCAAGAATATTGTGACCAATCCAATGCACGAGGAGCGTCAGCGCAATAATTCTTGTTTCATTTGCGGGCAACACAGACATTATGCCAAGCAGTGCGCCAAGAACAACAAGATGAATGCCCTAAGCCGACCGCAAGTCAATTTTATGGAGTCGCGGCCAAACCAGCAAAACTTCACCGGGCACGTGCATCATATCTCCGCCGATGAAGCTCAAGAAAAGCCAGAAGTCGTCATTGGTATGTTTTCTGTTAATGACATACCTGCCATAATTTTATTTGACTCTGGGGCTTCCCATTCTTTTATTTCTCGGAGTTTTGCCGCCCAAAACAATTTTCGTTGCACAATTTTGGGCAAAAATATGCTGGTACAAACCCCGGGATCCATAATCAGGAGCAATCTGGTCTGCCGTGATCTGGAGATCAATATCAACAGGGTCAGCTTTCCAACATCTCTGATAATCCTTGAGTCTGGAAAGTTCGATATTATATTGGGTATGAATTGGTTGACCAAATATGAAGTTTGCATAAACTGCGCAACCCGAGAAGTCAATCTGACCAGTCTGGATGGGCAGCTCACCAAATTCTATGCTCGCAAGAATATACCCAAGCCAGAATTAGTGTGCACTGCTGTGGTTGAATTGGAATTTATTCCTGTGGTCCGTGAGTACCCTGATGTGTTTCCAGAAGAACTGCCAGGCATGCCACCAGATCGGGAACTGGAGTTTGCCATAGATCTTGTGCCCGGAACCGCACCATTATACAAGAAGTATTACCGGATGCCCTCATCAGAATTAGTGGAGCTAAAGAAACAGCTTGACAAATTACTCCAAAAAGGTTATATTCGTCCCAGCTCTTCACTGTGGGGATCACCTGCAATTTTCGTGGGCAAAAAGGATGGTAGTCTCCGTATGTGCATAGATTACCGCCAGCTGAATGAGGTCACCATCAAAAATAAATACCTGCTGCCAAGGATTGATGATCTGTTTGATCAGCTCAGTGGGGCTAAGGTATTCTCTAAAATCGATTTACGGACCGGATATCATCAGCTCAAGATTAAAAAGGAAGATATTCCTAAGACCGCATTCACTACTCGGTATGGTCTTTATGAATATACCGTGATGTCCTTTGGTCTCACCAATGCCCCTACTTTCTTCATGCATATGATGAACAAAGTATTTATGGACTTCCTCGACAAATTCGTGGTAGTCTTCATCAATGACATCCTCATTTACTCCAAGGGTGAAGAAGAACACAAGGATCACCTACGAGCAGTACTACAACGGCCCCGTGACCATCAGCTATACGCCAAGTTCAGTAAGTGCGAATTTTGGCTCAAGAAAGTTGGGTTTCTCGGACATGTACTATCCGCCGAAGGTATATCCGTGGACCTGAGCAAAGTAAAGGATGTGCTCGATTGGGTACCACCCACGACCGTGACACAGATCCGGAGTTTCCTCGGATTAGCTGGATACTATCGTCGTTTTATTGAAGGGTTTTCCAAAATTGCTAAACCCATGACGGAGCTGCTCAAAAAGAATACAAAGTTTAAGTGGACAAAGGACTGTGAGGAGAGTTTAAATGAGATGAAGATGCGACTCACAACCGCACCTGTATTGACTCTTCCAGACATTTATCGTAGCTTTGATGTGTACTGTGATGCCTCCAGACAAGGTATTGGTTGCGTGTTGATGCAAGACAGCAAGGTAGTAGCATATGCATCACGACAGCTACGACCTCATGAGGGAAATTATCCTACTCATGATTTGGAATTGGCTGCAGTGGTTCATGCATTAAAAATTTGGAGACACTACCTCATTGGAAAAAGGTGCCAAATTTTTACCGACCACAAAAGCCTCAAGTACATTTTCACTCAGCCAGATTTAAATCTCCGTCAGTGAAGATGGTTAGAGTTGGTCAAGGATTATGACCTTGGAATAAATTACCATCCAGGCAAGGCCAACTTCGTTGCTGATGCGCTCAGTCGAAAGCCCATCAGCTTAAATGTCATGTTAAAATCATTGCCCACCAAACTCCAAGAGGAGATCGCTCAGCTTAACTTGGTCATCATAGAGGCTGATCTCGCTAATATTTTGGAAGTTACCCCCACACTTGAGATGGAGATCTGCAAGGCACATCCAGCTGACACCAACCTACAAAGACATGCCAAGGGCCAGATGGCAAAGCAGGCCTCTGACTTCTCCAAGGACGAATTCGGTACCCTCCGATTCCGTGGATGCATTTGTGTGCCAAATCAACTGGACTTGAAGAAAAAAATCCTGTCAGAAGCCCACGAATTTGCATATTCCATTCACCCGGGAGGTACGGAAATGTATGAGGACCTTAGACAAATATTCTGGTGGGATGGAATGAAGAAACACATTGCCTATTTTGTAGCCTGTTGCGACATATGCAACAAGGTGAAAGTAGATCATCAGAAGCCAGCCGGACTTCTCCAACCGCTGCCAGTTTCACAGTGGAAATGGAATGACGTTTGCATGGATTTCATCATAGGATTGCCTAGGACTCAGCGAGGCAAGGATGCAATCTGGGTTATAATAGACACCCTGACCAAGGTTGCTCATTTTATTCCGATCAGCACCAGATACAGAGCAAATGAGCTTGCACAACTGTATGTATCCAGGATCGTCAGTCTGCATGGAGTACCCCGAACTATCACTTCCGGCCGAGGTTCTTTGTTTACCTCCTCTTTTTGGTCCCGTCTCCATCAAGCCTTGGGGACAACACTGAAATATAGTACTGCCTATCACCCTCAGACAGATGGACAGACAGAGCAGGTAAACCAAATACTCGAAGATATGTTGCGAGCCTGTGTGCTAGTCAAAGGTGCTAAATGGGAAGACTGCTTGCCGTATGCCGAGTTCTCTTGTAACAACAGTTTCCAGACCAGTCTAAAGATGTCACCATACGAAGCTCTGTATGGCCGTAAGTGCCGCACTCCTCTAAATTGGTCTTAGACTGGAGATAGTCGTATCTTCTGAACGGATCTCATGCTGGAAGCTGAGAAACAAGTTAGGAAAATCCGAGACAGATTGCAATTGGCCAAATCTTGACAGAAGAGTTATTATGATGCCAAACATCGGCAGGTCTGTTTTGAACCCGGAGAACATGCATACCTCCGAGTCACTCCTATGAAAGGAGTCAAGAGATTTTAGACTCGTGGAAAGCTGGCACCCAGATTCATTGGTCCATTCCTGATTATGTCTCGAGTGGGAACAGTTGCATATCAACTGGAACTACCCCCGGAATTGGCAGACATACACAACATGTTCCATGTTTCGCAATTGAGATGATGCATATCCTCGCCTGAGAAAAGAACTACAACGGTTGAGATAGAATTGGCAAAAGATTTAACTTATGAAGAAAGACCGTTCAAAATTTTGGATCAGATGGAAAGGGTCACTCGCAGTAAAGTCAGAAAATTTTAAAAGGTTCAGTGGGAGCATCACATAGAGTCAGAAGCAACTTGGGAGTAGGAAGAATTCCTTAGGAATCAGTATCCAGAGTGGTTTTCCCAAGTAACCAAATCTCGAGGACGAGATTCATTCTAAGTGGGGGAGGTTTGTGACAGCCTGGGTTTTGCCCTTTCTTATTTGCTTGATTTTTTCATTTGAATTTTTTTGAAACTTGGAGTTTCTGAATCTTTTCATATGGACTTAAACACTTGGGCAGCCTTGGCTTTCACCCAAGTGCTTCACTTCCCTCCTAAATCATCATTTCACTTCTGACCCACCAAAAAATAATCTTTGGAATATTTTTCTTAAATGAAAAATATTCATTTTCTTTCTAGAAACCCTAAGCCAGATCTGTTTGCTTCAAATCAACCCCAATTTTTATGGCTTAGAAAAATCTGAGATAATTCACAAATATTCTGCGAACCCTAGTGCACCTTCCTAAGAAAAAATATTTCATCACTTTCTAGAATATTTTTGCTACAGAAAATCTTTTCTATTCTGGACAGAAATGGTGGTTTCTACAGCAACTACCATTTTACTTGCTCCATTTGACTTGAACTTTCTTGTGCATCTTTACCTTAGTAACCTATCACTGGCCTCCAAAGCACAACTTCAAACTCCAAGCCATTTGACCATAGTAACATCACCAAGTTACTGATCAGAAACTTACTTGGTGTGTGAAAACTTCTCCACTGCACCTGGATCCAAACAAAATCGTGGTAACACTCAAAACTACCACGAACAACATGCTAGACATTGAGTTTTTGCTTAGATCAACCTGATGTCATAGTTCATGCGGTGACTGCGTTTGTCCAGGTGTGCTGGCATGTAGCCAACGTGCTCTGCGATGCGCCCGAGCCTCTATTGCTCGCGTGCTCGCTTCCCCGCCTACCCAACCATGACAACCCTTGCCACCATCATCGTCTCAACATTCTTAACTCCTCCCTGGCGCTCGCCGACACCGGAGCTCGCCGCAGCGAGCACGGGCAAGGTCCGAACAGCCCAACAGTGTGGAGCGCACTGTGCTCGTCGCCATCCTCTTGATCCTGTGCTCGTCTCCGCCCGCCCACAGTGGTCGCGTGACCTCGGTCGCCTTCCCCCCCTCTCACTGACGCCGCTCGTCGCCGGGCGCCATGGACAGGTGTCCACCGGCGGAGCCCGGAGCACCCTTGCCGTGCGCCTATAAATAGAGCCCTCCCCAGCCTCCTCGAGCACCATCCAGCACTCACACACACCCCACGATCGAGTAGGAAGCCGGAGCCCGGCCGGGCAGGCCTCGGGCCGCCATCCCCGAGCTCGAGCTCTCGGACGATCCCCTCTAGTCGCCGCAGTAGCTCCAGCCCCTCCTAGGCCTGGGCGACTCCTCCAAGGCCTCCGCCTCTCTCCGGTGAGGCCGTCTCGCCTGCTTGGAGCCCTTGGAGTGGCCTCTGTTCGCCGTCTTCCTCAACTTCGGCGACCTCGACGTTCTGCCTTCGCTTGCGAGGTTGATTCTGACGCCGTCTAACCGCCCCTAGCTACGCTAAGGGTACGGGCAGGTGCGCCTCAACCCCCTCTTGCCATCCCGTCCTCTCGTTTGGGCCAAGGAGCCCTTGTCGCCGGCGAGAGCTTCGGTGAAGCCACGGCCCCCTCTGTTTCCTTCTCCCTCTTCCCCCACCTGACTAGCGGGGCCCGCTAGTCAGCCACTCAGTACGCGCGCGAAGTGGTACGAGTGGTCGCGCCCCTGTGTTTTACGCCTTCGACGTCCCCCCAGTCTATTTCTTTTATTCAATTCATTGAATTTACAGAACACTTCAAATAGTTATAACTTTTCAACCATAAGTCCAAATGAATTGATTCTGTTTGCATTGTGTTCTTTGATAGGAAATCTAGCAGCTCACCAAAGATGAGATTTTTCTGAGCTGTCTAGAATTTCTGGTGATTTTCAGAAGTGTTCTTGATATTTTATTTCTGTGTTTAAAACTATTTTCAGAAGGTGAAGCTTGTCTTGAGGATCACTAGGAGGCTTGTGAACCTCATCTGCACTAAAGCAAGCCACAACAACATTTTCATGGTGCCATTTCAATATTTGTGATTTTATTACTTGAATGAAATGATTAATCCATGCATTTAAATGATCATGGAGTTATTTATATTCTGTTAAATATTGGTTACTTGTTATGCTTGATTTACAGAATGGGTGAAACTAGTTTAGTGGATAAAGCAAGATAAGATTTATTTGATGTGATGTTAGAAATAATTTTGTTATGCATGTTAGCAATTATTTGAAGCTATGTTTTTGCCCTCTTAGATTGATAAAAATTTGTTAGAAAATGTTCTGTTAAATACTTGTTTAATCATATTACTTGTCTTACAGAATGTTACCCAACTTAGTGATAAGGAAAGTAAGAGTTGATGATAGTGAAATCTTTTTGACAAGCATATGAGAAATTTATCGGAGCTACTTTCTTGCATAAGAAATCAATAAAACTTGTTGCAAAATATTTTGGTTAAGTTTTGAGTTATTTGAGCAAGTAGAGTAATTTGAGTTGTTGACGTTATGCTTGGTGTGTATAAGAATGACATCGGTCATTTTTAACACTATGTGATGCATGTGTTGTTTTGCATTTCATGGCATGCTATGACACTGGTCATTTTTAGTTTAAAGTTAAACCTGAATTTAACTCAACTTGAATATACCGTTGACTGGGTCATGGTGCCGCTGAATCGAGTTTCTTTCCAGTGCAACCACATTTGCCTTTGTGGGAAGGCCTTGATTCGGTCCATTGACACGGCCTCTGGTCGGTGCCTCCATCTAGGGAATGTTATGTCGTGCTTGCCCTATCCCGGTAAGCAGACATAATCTCGTCTGCTCGTTGATGAGATTATGGTACCGAGTCCCTGAGTGGGAGTGTATTGACCACAACGGTGGTCGGGGTGTCTTTGGTAGACACGGGGCCACCCAGGACCAGCCCGTTGGGGATTTGGGTCGGAGTGGCCGGGAGAGTGTTGTGGCAATGGAGGGGTTTGGACGGAATGCTGTTGGTCCACCCGAATGGGAGTGTGAGGCCATGGGTTCTGTGGTGTGGGTACAATGTGCTACCTCTGCAGAGTGTGTAATCTATCGATAGCTGAGTCCACGGTTATGGACATATCGTAGTAGGTCCCACCATGAGTCAACGTTTAATAAAAATTGCACACTAAGCTATGAACTTTGCATTGTTGATGGATGGCAGAAAGGCCATTGAGGCATTTGGGATCAAATCATGGTCATGGTTGTGATTGCCGTAAGGATCACGAGTTGTTCTTGAGAAAGACCACTTTGGTGGTGTGTTTGTGATCTGACCACTTTGGTGGTGTGTTTGTGATCTAGAGATGATCATGGTTGGTAAGCTGTCCCGAGGGACGTTCGAGCATGATCACAGCATGTTCACATATAGTGTTGCATTTTTAATAATTGGTTAAATATCATGATATTGTTTGTCATTATGATTATGCCTGTTGTGAGCTTGCAAGTACATTCAATGTACTGACCTGGCGTGTCATGCCAGATTTCAGGAAAGTATCGTTGGAGAGGAGCGCTGTTCGAGTCTAGATCGTGTCCACATCTGTGTCCCTGTGATATGGAGCTTCCACCACGACGTTATTCCGCTACCATGTAGTTGTTCGGGTCGAGGCCCCTTTATGTTCACTAACTAATGTACATATTGTTCAGCCGCACCGAGCATGCCGCTTAGCCTCGACATCTGTTGTAATGTAACTCTATTCCGCTAGCATCAATAAAGCGGTTGTTATTCTGTACCAAGATGTTGTGTGTTGCCAGAAGACATGGTCTCTGGGCTGGCAATGCATGGTAAGCTGGTCGCTCTGAGCCAGGGTGCCACAGTCCTCCGGGACGCGATGCGTAGTGAAGATTGGAGACGGTGGTGTTGACACCTAATTTCGGCAAGATACAGATTGCAATGAAGATGGTCTCGAGTGAACGGGGTTTCAGCATGAAAAGATTCACGTCGCCGAGTGGAACCACTTTGATGTTTCAGTTATATTCATTCGACTTTATCTTACGGACCGAAACTATACTCCGAGTGGCATAATTCAATGTTCCGAGTGGTTTTTGGCCAATCATGTCTTTAAGATGACCTCGGATGAAGGAGCATTCTTAAGTAATTGTCTTCGTCTCGTCGAGGCAATCGAATTTGATATATAAATCATCTCAATCCGAGTTCATATGCAAAAGTTAGAGGCAATACACTGCAGACCGAACCGCAACGGAAATATGGCACGAGGTGCCAGACACTTGTCTGATAGGTTGCGTGAGTAATTCGGCCATCAAGACGGCCTTGAATCGAAAAACCTTCAACACGGAAAAGTTTCGTCTCGTCGAGCCGATCGAGTTTCATATATAATTCATCTCAATCCGAAGTCGTATGAGGCCTGGAGGGACAAATCAAGATCGGGCTATATTTTTAGTCGGAAATCCGAGTGAAAAGTTTACCATCCGAGTGAAAGTTTACGGTCGAGTGAAAATTTACCGGTCGAGTGAAAGTTTGCTGACCGGATGAACTTATTATTATCCAAGTGGAAATATAGTCATCCGAGTGGAAATATGATCATCCGAGTGAAATTGTCGTAGAGGTGAAAATATTCCGAGTGAAAAGATTAACATCGGGATGAAAACTTGCCGATTGAATAAGATAGTGCCTTCCGAGTGGAAATATAGTCATCCAAGTGGAAATATAGTCATCCGAGTGGAAATATAGTCATCTGAGTGAAAGATTGTCTTCCGAGTGAAAAAGTCCAATCGGACGATCCGAGTGAAAGTATCTAATATCCGAGTGGATGAGCTCAAGTCCGAGTGAAATTGAACATGTGCTCGAAAGTTTATCAAAATGACCTTGGATGAAGAAGTGTTCAATACAGAAGTTGTGCGTATCATCAAGACGGTAAACTTTGATTTTGGAGTCATCATCATCAGAGATAATATATAGCCTACAAATTCACTACGAGACTCGGATAATCCAGTCTACTGCAAGACCGAGTCTGACTGGAAGATAAAGATGACTTCGAAAAGTATTCAAGATGGCTTTATTTGAAAAAGTGATCAACATGAGAGTTGTCCGTATCATCGAGGCGCACAAGTTTGATATTTGGGCCATCTCGATCGGAGATCATATGCAAGCCCGACGACCCGCGCAAGAAGGAAGATAGAGTTTGGGTCAGATTCAGACTGAATCCGAGTGGGAATAGAATTAGGACTCTAAGACGTGAATTGATGTAATTTTTCTTGTAAGGAAAGCCTAGATGAATCCTTTACTTGTACGGGAAGTCCAGCCGCCTCTTATATATGTTGGGGGTGACGGCCGATTGAACAACACACAATCAAACAAATCAATATACTACTTTTTCATCTATGTTTTATCTCTCCACCGTTTTTCTATCTTGTTCTTTGATGTTCTTCGTGTTTGAGAGCTGCGAATCCCGAGGCTCTAGGGGTGAGCGAATCAACCTAGGGAAGCCCATAGCCGCCGCACTCCCTGACGGGGTCCCTCCCGGGGGTGTGGGGTTTTCGGGTCTGCAAAAGCGCCTGTCGACTGTCTTGCGTATCGCGCTGTCGGTCGAGTCTCCTTCGACGTGAGCTGCGGTGCATCACCCCCCGCGTCGAGGGTACACGTGACGTGTTCGTGTGTCAACACACTTTTTGGCGACTCCGCTGGGGACCGAAGATCAATCGTCATCATCCACCATGTCCGATCTTCCCAAGCCATCTGAGGTAGACGCCGATAACATCATTAAGCCTAGTCTTGATGAGATATCGGCCGATCATCTCCAAGTCTATGAGGAGTACAAGAAGGTGCGCGAGGAGAAGGACCTGCAGGAGTTCCTTGCAAAATTCAAGAAAGATCGCCAAGGCAACATCACTCCGATTGAAGAAATCAAGTTCCCTCCTCTTCAAGCCGAGCAGGTTAAACCCTCTGTGAGTACTACTTTTTCTCCTGAGCAGTGGGCTAAGATTGAGAGTCGTATTGCTGATGGTAACAATCTAGTCTATCAAACTTTCATAGAAAATACTAATGCTCAGAAGAATATATCTCAATCGGCTAGTGGTAATAATGGTGTAGCTTCTAGTGTGCAAAACCCTAATCTGGCTTTACCTATTGCATCGGCGCCTCCCGTGCCGATGACTTATTATCCTACCCAAACAAATCAGATTGTGGCTACACCCATTAATCCTATTATGAGCATGACAGGTTTGGTGGCAACGCCGAACCAAACTCTACCTACAGCTACAACCACTCGACCACTACCAAATTATGGGTCGACATACATGCCACAATTCCTACCTACAGCTAGTAATCATACTCTTCCTATGTCACTGCCACAAGCATCATCGTCCACTATGGATGATGGTCTAGCTAATCTTAGAGAGGAGATGGCTAAGATGCTTAGAGAGAATTTTGGAGTTGAGTTACCTCGGAATCGGATTTACCGAAAGCCGTACCCCGAGTACTTTGATGCCATCCAGTGCCCTCCGAGATATAAGATTCCAGATTTTGTTAAGTTCAATGGGGAAGGCACAAAAACCACATGGGAGCATGTTAGTCAATACTTAGCACAACTAGGTGAAGCAGACTCACTAAATGAGTTGAAAGTGCGTTTGTTTCCTTTATCTTTAACTGGTACTGCATTTTCATGGTTTTCTTCTTTACCACATGGTTCCATTCGGGTTTGGTCGCAGCTAGAGCAGAAATTTCATGATCACTTTTATAGCGGCGACAATGAACTCAAGTTATCACATCTAACATCGGTTAAACAGAAGCATGATGAATCGGTCTCCGATTACGTCAAGAGATTCAGAGAAACAAAAAATCGGTGTTTTAGTTTGGTGATAACTCCGAGAGACTTGGCAGACCTAGTGCTGAGTGGTTTGAGAACTCCCATCAGAGAAAAGCTAGAAGGTTATGAGTTCTTAAATATCAACCAAGTCTTACAAAGGGCTTTGGCTCAGGAAAGCCGAAGCAAAGATCTCAAAGAAGTGCATAGATACAAAGCCGATCGTCCAAAGATGAATATGGTGGAATATGATAGTGATCACTCGGACGATGAGGGTGATGTTTTTGCTACTGAATTTGTTTGGCCATCTAAGGCCAAACCCTTTACTTGCCATGATCTGAAACCAATTCATAAGAATCGTGATGAAGAGATGAAGTTTACTTTTAACATTGCTAAGTGTGATAGAAT
This sequence comes from Triticum aestivum, assembly GCF_018294505.1. NCBI lineage: Eukaryota > Viridiplantae > Streptophyta > Magnoliopsida > Poales > Poaceae > Triticum > Triticum aestivum. The sequence continues at coordinate 156,957,381 of NC_057794.1, read as the reverse complement.
ATTTGATGCTTTGCTGCAGGCTAAGATTATTAGAATATCTCATACTTTACCGCCGTTTGAAGAGCTAAAACGGCGTGCTTATTGCAAATATCATAATTCTTTTTCTCATGCTACTAACGATTGCAATGTTTTTCGACGACAGATACAATCGGCCATTAATGACGGACGATTGAACTTTTCTGAGATGCAAGTTGATAAACAGCCTTTTCCAATGAATACCATGGATTTGGAGGGGAAGAAGCTACTCATTCGGCCAGAGGTAGCCGAATCTGCTAATAAAGCTAATGTCATTGTTGGTGAGCCCAGGAAAGACATGGAGGACAACAAGGTCTTGGGGAGACAAGTTGTGCTTGGTAAGCAACCCGATGGCAAGGAAGTGATCAAAATCAAGAATCCTACACTCGAGGGGCAACTGCAAGTGCAAGAAAATGCTCGTGTGAGGTTTGTCAAGCCCAAGAGTCCAGAAATTGGCAAGTGGAGAAGGAATGAAGTTAAAGTACAGCGCAAGCGGATCAAGCCAACTTTTGATATGTTGCTGTCCAAGTACACCAACCAGTCGGCCGGTTCTAGCATTAATCGGCCGACTCATCTGAAGCAACCAAGGTCACCATCAGCTGATATGTTCAATCAGTATATGAAACCGAGTGGACCAAGGGTGCCGTTTCCAGAAGAGCATATGCAATATGTTTGGGATCGACTTGACTATTCATATAGAGGCCGACTGAACATTGGTAACTATCGGTCGGCTGGTCAAAACATGCGACCAGATGGAAATTATCCGAGTGTAAGAATGCACCCAGGTGGAAGCTATCCGAGTGAAAAAATGTGGCCGAGTAGATTCCATTCGACTGAATTCCATCTGAGTGACATCCATCCGAGTGGATTCCATCAGAGTAAAAAGGTGCGCCCGAGTGGAAATTTCATGTATCTGGAAAGTCAAAAAGAATGGCATGTTAAATCACCAAGTGTTGCAGCAGTTGAGTCAGGAAAAGGCAAGGAGAAAATGGATGTCGACTCACTTATCTTGGGCACCGAAACATTCGCCATACAGCAGCTGATTGTGCATAGCAATCCGAATGAGCCGATACTTGCTATCGCGCCAAAGCACTCGGCTAATGACCATGAGGCAAGCACCAGCCAGGTAAAGGCGAGAGATCCTAAATACACTCAGCCAAAGTGGTGTCCTCCAGGGCTAACAAAGACACAAAAGAGGAAACTACAGAGGTTAAGGAGTCAAGAGATGGCAGAACAAGAGGCTGAGAAGCAAAGGGATAAGTTGTTCAATGACACTCGGCCTATGGTACCTACAAAACAAGTGTGGAGGCCCAAACAAATACAAGATGCTGCGGCTTCTACACCTATCACAGCAGCACCTATACTACCAAAAGAGGATGACGCAATCATTGCATCATCTACGTTACCTATTGCTTCCTCTTCACTCGGACAAATTTCTGAATCGGTGGATGCACTTGAGGGGGAGGCTGACATGTTGGACTATGAGTCTACACCGGTTCATGAAGGTATGGATATCAATATGGTGTATTACTTACCTGCTGAGTTTCATGCTGTAGATGAGGAAGGGGAGGTGGCTCAGCTGAATTTTGGCCCTAAAAACGCGATATTCGAGAAGCCAAAAGAACCAGTGACGTATCTGAAACCATTATATCTCAGAGGTCATATCAATGGGTCGCCGCTCACTCGGATGCTTGTTGATGGTGGTGCTGTGGTAAATCTTATGCCCTATTCGGTCTTCAAGAAATTGGATTTGCTTGATGAAGAATTGATCAAGACCAATATGGTGCTCAACGGATTTGAAGGCAAAGAGAAAACTGAAGCCAAAGGTGTGATGTATGTGGAGCTTACAGTCGGAAGCAAAACTTTGGCTACTGCATTCTTTGTCGCTGAGGTGCAAGGTAACTACAACATCATACTAGGCCGCAATTGGGTTCATGCAAACCAGTGCGTGCCATCCACTATGCACCAATTTTTGATTCAGTGGGTTGATGATGAAGTGGAAGTTATTCATGCGGATAACTTGGCCTGTGTTGCTTTGGCCGATGCATCGGTGGATTGGCAACATCCCAATGCTACTTGCTTGACGAGATGTGACTTATCAGAATTTGATTTTCTCAGCGCGACCAAGAATGGTTTTGTGCCCGTCTCTTTAAAGCCGAGTGAATGCAATCGGCTCCAAGGTATGATATGTTTAAATGGATCCTAATTCCAAGTGGTTACAAAAACGTCTTGTAAAGTATCGGTCCAATGAGAACGATATGTATGAGTCTATAGAGGAGTTGGATGACATGGATAAACTTGGACAAGGTTTTACATCAGCCGATCCGTTAGAAGAGGTAGATATTGGAGATGGTTCAGTCACTCGACCGACATTTATAAACAAAAATTTGAAAGCCGATTGTAAGGCTAAGTTAATTGAGCTACTGAAAGAATATGTTTTTTGCTTTGCATGGGAATATCATGAGATGCCAGGGTTAAGCCGAGAGCTAGTGGAGCATCGGTTGCCTATAAAGGCCGGTTTTAGACCTTATAAACAGTCGGCCAGAAAATTTAATCTGAAAACATATGACCGGATCAAGGAAGAGATCGGTTGACTGCTTCAAGCTAATTTCATTCGACCTTGCAGGTATGCCGAGTGGATTTCTAACATTGTCCCAGTAGAGAAGAAAGGATCTGGCAAGTTGAGGATGTGCATTGATTTTAGAGATTTGAATAGGGCTACACCCAAAGATGAGTATCCTATGCCAATAGCCGATATGCTTATTAATGATGCTTATGGACATAAGGTTATTAGCTTTCTAGATGGTAATGCCGGATATAATCAATTTTTTATGGCTGAAGAGGACATGTACAAGACAACTTTTTGATGCCCTGGTTTCCTTGGTTTATTCGAGTGGACAGTGATGACATTCGGATTAAAAAATGCTGGCGCCACATATCAAAGGGCTATGAATTTGATTTTTCATGATTTACTCGGTGTCATACTTGAAGTTTATATTGATGATATTGTTGTCAAATCGGATGCTTTTGAATATCGCTTGGCCGATTTGCGTTTAGCTTTTGAAAGAATGAAAAAGTATGGATTGAAAATGAATCCTTTAAAGTGTGCTTTCGGCGTGTCAGCTGGCAAGTTTTTGGGTTTCATTATTCATGAAGATGGTATAGAGATTGATCCCAAAAAGATAGAGGCTATACAAAAAGTGGAGGCTCCAACATGCAAGAGAGATATGCAAAAGTTCCTTGGCAAGGTCAATTATTTGAGAAGGTTCATAGCTAATCTATCAGGGAAAGTTGATGCATTTACTCCTATCCTTCGGTTAAAGAATGATGTTGATTTCACTTGGGGGGCAAAACAGCAAGAAGCATTTGATATGATCAAGAATTATTTGTGCACTCCTCCGGTGATGAAAGCACCCAAGCATAGGGAACCCTTCAGACTTTACATTGCAGCAGAGGAAGGAGTTATTGGTGCTGTTCTAACTCAAGAGACCGAAGGAAAAGAGCATGCCATCATTTATTTGAGCCGCCGCTTATTGGACGCAGAGACAAGGTATAAATTTATTGAGAAATTATGTCTATGCTTATATTATGCTTGCACAAAACTGAGACATTATTTAGTGCTGAGTGTTTGTGTAGTAGCTTGTCAAACCGATGTCATTAAATACATGTTGCATAGGCCAATTCTTAGTGGTAGAATTGGCAAGTGGGCTTATGCTTTGATTGAATATGATTTGGCTTATGAATCTCTAAAATCCATGAAAGGCCAAATTGTTGCTAATTTCATTGTTGAACATTGGATTAATAACAAGCATGATGTTGATATGAACCTTGTTTCATTAGTACCTTGGAGATTATACTTTGATGGTTCAGTTTGTAGCAATGGCCAAGGTGTTGGTATTGTTTATCTATCTCCTCATGGTGCTGTTTTTGAAGCCTCATGATGCTTAGAATATTTTTGCACAAACAATCAAGCCGAATATGAAGCATTGTTATTCGGCCTAGAGATGTTACTTGCTATAGGTGTTACACATATTGAGGCTTATGGCGATTCGTTACTAGTGGTGCAGCAAATATCCAAAGTCTTTCAGTGTTTGGACGAATCACTTAATGTTTATCTTGATAAATGTCTAGATATAATCTCTACTTTGGATTGTTTTAGCATTGCACATATATCTAGACGTGACAACTGGAGAGCAAATGAGTTGGCACAGCAAGCATCTGGATACCATGTTGATCATGGCATGTTTCATATTTCTCAAAGACCGATGTCTTGTCTTACCAGTATAGAAGAGGCCGAACCAGAACCCATTGATTCGGTCATTAACAAAAAATCTAGTGCAGGTGACAATCCCGACTGGAGGAAGCCCATTGTTGATTACTTGTGCAATCCGAGTGAAAGGGTGGACAGGGCTGTTCGGCATATGGCTTTCAAGTATACAATGAGAGATGATGGTCTTTATTGCCGAACAGTCGATGATGTTCTTCTAAAGTGTTTGGATGAGGACCAGGCAAGAGTTGCTATGGGAGAGGTACATGAAGGCATTTGTGGCACTCACCAGTCGGCTCCCAAGATGAAATGGTTATTGCGACGTGCTGGGTTTTATTGGCCGACTATGATTAATGATTGCTTCAGATATTATAAAGGGTGCGAAGCTTGTCAAAAATTTGGTGATATTCAATTGGCTCCTGCTGCTATGTTGCATCCTGTTATCAAGCCGTGGCCTTTCAGAGGATGGGGTTTAGACTTTATTGGGCAAATTCATCCATCTTCCTCAAAGGGGCATCAGTTCGTATTGGTGGCAACTAATTATTTCACTAAATGGTCTGAAGCAGTACCTCTCAAGAACATGACACATACATAGGTAATTCAATTCATAACCGAGCACATTATTCATAGATTCGGTATTCCTCAAACGTTAACAACAGATCAAGGTTCATCTTTCATGTCACACCAAGTCAGAGAGTTTGCCGGATCTTATAACATAAAGTTGCTCAATTCCTCTCCATATTATGCCCAAGCTAATGGGCAAGTTGAGTCTAGCAATAAAATTTTAATCAAACTCATCAAGAAAAAGATTGAAGATAATCCAAGGAGATGGCATGAGTTGTTGTCTGAAGCTTTGTGGGCACATAGAATTTCAAGGCATGGTGCTACGAAGGTGACCCCATATGAGCTAGTATATGGTCAAGAGGCCGTTTTACCAGTGGAAGTAAATTTGAATGCTTTAAGAATAGCCAAACAAAATGATTTATTGGTAGTAGACTTTTATAACTTGATGATGGACAATATTGATGAGGTTGCCGATAAATGTTTGGTTGCTTTGAAGTCCATAGAGAGAGACAAGTTGAGGGTTGCAAGAGCTTACAATAAGAAAGTTAAGTTGAAGAGTTTTCAAGTTGGTGATCTCGTCTGGAAAGTGATTCTGCCGATTGGTGCAAGAGATAGAAAATTCGGGAAGTGGTCTCCAAGTTGGGAAGGTCCTTTTAGAATTACAAGAGTTGTTCCTGGAAATTCATATTTGGTGGAATCAATACAAGGGGCATTGTTACCTCGAGGTCTCAATGGCTAATATTTGAAGAAGTACCACCCGAGTGTGTGGCAGGAAGCCTAAGTAGGCAATGGCCGATATACGATTATCGCCCTTAGCACAAACATGGCTGATATATAATTATCGCCCTGAGAAAATAAATGGCCGATGGAGTGTTGATATCATCCTTAGAACAGACACTATGCATATTATTTTTCGGCGTGCAAGCTTTGCCGAAAAATAAGGGGGCATGTGTTGACACCTGATTTCGGAAAGATAAAGATTGCAATGAAGATGGTCTCGAGTGAATGGGTTTTCAGCATGAAAAGATTCACGTCGCCGAGTGGAACCACTTTGATGTTTCGGTTATATTATTCGACTTTATCTTACGGACCAAAACTATACTCCGAGTGGCATAATTCAATGTTCCAAGTGGTTTTTGGCCAATCATGTCTTCAAGATGACCTCAGATGAAGTAGCATTCTTAAGTAATTGTCTTCGTCTCGTCGAGGCAATCGATTTTGATATATAAATCATCTCAATCCGAGTTCATATGCAAAAGTTAGAGGCAATACACTGCAGACCGAACCTCAACGGAAATATGGCGCGAGGTGCCAGACACTTGTCAGATAGGTTGCGCGAGTAATTAGGCCATCAATACGGCCTTGAATCTAAAAACCTTCAACACAGAAAAGTTTCGTCTCGTCGAGCCGATCGATTTTCATATATAATTCGTCTCAATCCAAGGTCGTATGAGGCCTGGAGGGACAAATCAAGATCGGGCTATGTTTTCAGTCGGAAATCTGAATGAAAAGTTTACCATCCGAGTGAAAGTTTACGGTCGAGTGAAAATTTACCGGTCGAGTGAAAGTTTGCTGACCGAATGAACTTATTATTATCCAAGTGGAAATATAGTCATCCGAGTGGAAATATGATCATCCGAGTGAAATTGTCGTACATGAGAAAATATTCCGAGTGAAAAGATTAACATCGGGACAAAAACTTGCCGATTGAATAAGATAGTGCCTTCCGAGTGGAAATATAGTCATCCGAGTGAAAATATAGTCATCCGAGTGAAAGATTGTCTTCCGAGTGAAAAAGTCCAATCGGACGATCCGACTGAAAGTATCTAATATCCGAGTGGATGAGCTCAAGTCCGAGTGAAACTGAACATGTGCTCGAAAGTTTATCAAAATGACCTTGGATGAAGAAGTGTTCAATACAGAAGTTGTGCGTATCATCAAGACGGTAAACTTTGATTTTGGAGTCATAATCATCAGAGATAATATATAGCCTACAAATTCACTACGAGACTCGGATAATCCAGTCTACTGCAAGACCGAGTCTGACTGGAAGATAAAGATGACTTCGAAAAGTATTCAAGATGGCTTTATTTGAAAAAGTGATCAACATGAGAGTTGTTCGTATCATCGAGGCGCACAAGTTTGATATTTGGGCCATCTCGATCGGAGATCATATGCAAGCCGGCGGCCCGCGCAAGAAGGAAGATAGAGTTTGGGCCAGATTCAGACTGAATCCGAGTGGGAATAGAATTAGGACTCTAGGACGTGAATTGATGTAATTTTTCTTGTAAGGAAAGCCTAGATGAATCCTTTACTTGTACGGGAAGTCCAGTCGCCTCTTATATATGTTGGGTGTGACGGCCGATTGAACAACACACAATCGAACAAATCAATATACTATTTTTCATCTACATTTTATCTCTCCACCGTTTTTCTATCTCGTTCTTCGCTGTTCTTCGTGTTTGAGAGCTGTGAATCCCAAGGCTCTAGGGGCGAGCGAATTGACCTAGGGCAGCCCATAGCCGCCGCACTCCCTGACGGGGTCCCTCCCGGGGGTGTGGGGTTTTCGGGTCTGCAAAGCGCCCGTCGACTGTCTTGCGTATCGCGCTGTCGGTCGGGTCTCCTTCGACGTGAGCTGTGGTGCATCACCCCCGGCGTCGAGGGTACACGTGACATGTTCGTTTGTCAACAGGTGGATCGACTAGTATCTGATCAGTCGACGCCAAAGGCTGAGCACTCGATAATGGTACGACAAAAGTCACAGAAGCTCGGTTGGCATCGCCGGTCTCCTGGATCACCGGCTCCGTCACTAGTGTCGACTGGGGCACCTTGCTAGTTGATGTCTTCTTACTCCTCCTGGGCCTCAGTGGCACATCCTCATCGTCAGCTGGAAGATCAATGACATTGGGAGGAGCTGCAAAAAGAATTAACCGCCAGAAATCAGTCAATCAACAAAATGGCTGAGAAAGCAAAGACAAGTTTGCAAAAGTCATACCCGGGTTAGAAGTGACCGCGTCTTCCACATCCTCGTCATCATTCTTGTAAGAAGAAGTCCCAGAAGTAGCAGCTCTGCAAGTTTCAAGATTCACTCGGACAAATGAGAAAGAGAGTCGACAGCACATGTCCTTGGTCAAAAAGTGGGGGCAAGACACTTACACAGAAGTGACGGGGACGTCGATCTTGATCTTGGGCAGGGTCTTCTGAGTCTTTGGTTCTGCAACTTTTGGCTGCTTCAGAGCCTTCTCAGTCGGCACAGGGGAAGAGGTCTGAGTGCGCTTGGAAGTCTGTCCGGTCGGCTTAGCCACTTCGCCGTGGATACTTGCTGGGTCGTGCTTATGTTTGGAGTGCTTTTCGTTGCGAGGCGGTGACTCGACTTCTTCACCACTGCTCGAGTCCTTGCTTTCCTCCTCCTCTTCTCCTCCATAAGATTGCCAATCCATGATTTCGCCTCCGCTTTCTTCTCCTTCCCGGTACCACTCTTGCTCCCCATTCGGCATTGAGTATGTCTCCGGATAAATCTATGAAGCAAAAGAGGTGATGAAAGGATGGTCGACTCAGTAAACAACTGCAAGTCAGGATGAAAAACACTCGGAGATAAGGGACAGACCTTGTCTGGTTGGTTGTTGGTCTCAAATGGCAAAACTCTTCGAGACCCCCTGGGGTTATCCTTGTTCCCTGTCATGCTTTGCACCCACTGTGCCACCATTTTCTCATCAACATCCTCCGGGTGGATCTGAGTGGAATCTTCAATCCCCGAGTACATCCAAATGGAGTGATCACGAGCCTGGAGGGGTTGAATACATCGACTGCGGAATACCTCGAGCAGATCCATACCAATCACACCCTCATGGATCAGCTGAACCACTCGCTCCATCAACATGGACACCTCCACCTTCTTTGCTGGAGTCACTCTCAAGGAAGTAGGTTTCTGGACTCGCGCTAAGGAAAAAAGGGGGAGACCGGTCGAATGACCAGGGGTCGGCTTGTCTTTGCAATAAAACCAAGTCGACTGCCACCCTCTAACCGAGTCAGGGAGAGTCATCGTGGGAAAAACACTCTTCCCCCTCATCTTGGTACCTAAGCCCCCACACATTTGGATCACCTGGGTTTTCTCGTCACTCGGGCTAGCCTTTTTTACAGTTTGTGAGCGGCATGTGAAGATGTGCTTAAACATACCCCAGTGCGGTCGACAGCCCAAGAAGTTCTCACACAAGGAGACATAAGCCGCAAGGTACGTGATAGTGTTGGGAGAGAAATGGTGGAGTTGGGCTCCGAAGAAGTTCAGGAATGCACAGAAAAAGGGATGTGGGGGCAAAGAAAAACCGCGGTTGACGTGAGTGGCGAGTAAGACACACTCACCCTCCTGAGGCTGTGGCTCAGTTTCATCCCCCAAGAGCCTCCAGAAATCATGCTCAATCAGCCCGCTCTCGGCCAGGTCTTGCAAGTCATCCAACGCAATTGTGGATCGGATCCAGTTGCCCTGGACCCAACCGCGTGGCAAGCCAGATCTCGACGACGGCCCGCTCCTGCCAGTCTTCTCGCCCTTCCCCTTCGCTGCTCCCTTCTTTCATGCTCCAGCATCGCCGTCTTGTCCATCGCCATCATAGCAAGGGGAGCACGGGCGGGAGGCGGCCTCAAGAGCGGAAGCAGAAGCGGTAGCGGTGGAGAAGAAGAGGAGGAAGAAGGAGAGATTGAGGCGCACTGTGCAAAATTCCCCAACCCAACGTCTTATATGGAGTCATTTCCGATTGACTGACGACTGGGCCCGGGCAATCATGTCAAATCCCGCAACTGTCGCTTGCTCGGTACATGGTGAAAAAGGCGGCGCGGTGATTGAGGCACCCCTACCTAATCCATCCCGATTACTACGGCCTCCTCTGTCCCGCACGCTTCCCAAAATTTTGAATCCTGCAAGATCCGGGAACTACAGAGCAACCTGTCAGACTAAAGATTTCTTTCATATCAACACTCGAAGCTTATCAGCTAAAGTTCACTCGACTACTTTAGAATGGATCAAGGCGACTGAAAATGAAGTCAAAGTTGTCGCATAACTCGTCAGTCTAGGGAAAATGCTTCCGCAGCATGTAATGGAGTTTGGATCAACTTCCACTCCTTTTCCCACTCGAACCTCGCCATTCGGGGGCTAATGATGACGACTTGTACCTAGGGTAGGGTCATAGGACTGACCTAGACACCCTCCCCAAGGACACTGGCCTAAAGTCAGAAGATTCAAGGGATACCATCATTCACTCAACCATAAACATTCCACTCAGAAGATTCAAGCTCACTCGACCAAGGAGTACTCACTCACCATACCAAGAATCACTCGACAGCTAGAAGATCTAAGGTCACTCTGTACGGCAACGGTCCGGCGTTACCTTATAGACTTAATAGTCATTCATGTATCTTTATTGTTGGTGTTATCAATAACGCCAATCTTTATGTACCTTAAACCCTGTGTAATTGAGGGCTGGAGGGGTCTGACGCGCTCTATATAAGCCATCCCCTCCTCTGGCACAAGGGTTCGCACCCCCTGTAACTTCACACATATTCCAATCGACCAAGCCTCCATGCACCGAGACGTAGGGTTGTTACTTCCTCCGAGAAGGGCCTGAACTCGTAAATCCTGTGTTCACAATCTCACCGTAGCTAGGATCTTGCCTCTACATTCCTATCCCCCTACTTTACTGTCAGACTTAGAACCACGACAGCCACCGCTAGCCCCGACTCATCTTCCTCGTCGGCGGACGGTGGTGGCAGGCTCGCCTCGTCTCTTCTCTCTAGGGTGGCCTCCGGCTGATGCGCACTGGCGACCCTAGGCGCCATGTGTGTAAGCGGATCCAGGAAGCTGGGTCGCGGCCCCATGGGCTATCAGCGGTTGTTGCGCCACCATGGCTGCGGGGGCAGCATGGTGGGCAGCGATGGCTCCTGGTCATGGTAGATTGGGGCATCCCCTTCCTAGATCCATTCTTCTGGGGGCGCTGGCGGTTTGGCCCTCGCGGGAAGCCATGTGAGTGGGGGTTGCACGTCCGGGGTTGCTCTCTTCTTCCGCACAGTGAGGCAGGCCATGGTGCGGTTGGCATGGTGGCCTGTGCTACTTGTGAGATGCATTGGGATTTCCTCGAAGAGGAGAGGATGATGCAGTATAGTACAGATAAGTATTTCCCTTAGTTATGAAACCAAGGTTATTAATCCAGTAGGAGAATCAAGCAACACTATGTAAACAACACCTGCACACAAACAACAAATACTTGCAACCCAACACGTAGAGGGGTTGTCAATCCCTCAACGGTTACAAGAAAGATTAGATTGTATAGTTTTTGCTAGATAGATCTAACAAAAATACAAAATAAATAAATAAATAAATAAAAATTGCAGCAAGGTATTTTTAGTTTTAATATATGATAAAAGATAGACCTGGGGCCATAGTTTTCACTAGAGGCTTCTCTTGAGAAAATAGCATACGGTGGGTAAAGAAATTTCTGTTGGGAAATTGATAGAAAAACAAATAACTATGATGATATCCAAGGCAATGATCATACATAGGCATCGGGTCCAAGATTAGTAGACTGAAACGATTCTACATCTACTACTATTACTCGACACATCGACCGGTATCCAGCGCATCTAGTGTATTAATGATATGTCTCCAAACGTATCTATAATTTATGAAGTATTCATGACATGTTTACAAAAAATTTATATGGTTTTGGTATGATTTGATTAGAACTAACCCATACTGACGTTGTTTTCGACAGAACTACTGTGGCGTCGCTTTCTGTGCAGAAATAAAAGTTCTCAGAATGGGCTGAAAATTTACGGTGATATTTTATAGACCAAAAGAGACCCCCAAAGAATTGGAGCTGGACCAGAAGAATTCCCGAGGAGTCCATAAGCTAGGGGCGCCCTACCCCCCAGGGCGTGCCCTAAGGGCTTGTGGGTCCTTCGGGCACTCCCTTGACATGAGACCGATGCCAAAAATTCTTATAAATACCCAAACCTCCGATAAGAACCCTAGATCGGAAGTTCCGCCACCACAAGCCTCTGTATCCACGAAAAACCAATCAGGAGCCCGTTCCAGCACCCTGCCGGAGGGGGAAACCATCCCCGGAGGCCATCTTCATCATCCCGGCGGCCACCATGATGAGGATGGAGTATGGAACATAGTTTCTTGTAAATACAAGTTTCTTGCAAACTTTGTATAAACCCAAAAGCTTTGATTACATCATCAAAGTGTATGTTCCAATTCTAAGATGCTTGCTCCAGTCCATAGAAGGATCACTTGAGCTTGCATACCTTTTAGCATCCTTAGGATCAACAAAACCTTCTGGTTGTATCACATACAACCTTTCCTCATGGAAACCATCGAGGAAACTTTGTTTTGACATCCATCTGCCAAATTTCATAATTGAAAATGCAGCAACTGCTAACATAATTCCAACAGACTTTAACATCGCTATGAGTGAGAAAGTCTCATCATAGTCAACTCCTTGAACTTGTCGGAAACTTCTTTGTGACAAGTCAAGCTTCATAAATGGCGACATTACCATCAGCGTCTGTCTTCTTCTTAAATATCCATTTATTCTCAATGCTTGCCGATCATCGGGCAAGTCCACCAAAGTCCATACTTTGTTATCTTACATGGATCCTATCTCGGATTTCATGGCTTCTAGCCATTTGTTGAAATCTGGGCCCACTATCGCTTCTCCATAGCTCATAGGTTCATCGTTGTCCAACAACATGACCTCTAAGACAGCGTAACCGTACCACTCAGAAGCTGTACGTACCCTTGTGGACCTGCGAGGTTCGACAGTAACTTGATCCAAAGCTTCATGATCATCATCATTAGCTTCCTCTTCAACTGACGTAGGTGCCACAGAAACATCTTTTTGTGCCGCGCTACTCTCTGGTTGAAGTAAAGGTTCAACAACCTCATCAAGTTCTATCTTCCTCCCACTCAATTCTATCGATAGAAACTCTTTCTCGAGAAAGGACCCGTTCTTAGCGACAAACACTTTGCCCTCGGATCTGAGATAGAAGGTATACACAACCGTCTTTTTGGGTATCCTATGAAGATGCATTTGTCCGCTTTGGGTTCAAGCTTTTTCGGCTAAAGCCTTTTGACATAAGCATCGCAGCCCCAAACCTTAAGAAATGACAACTTAGGTTTCTTGCCAAACCACAGTTCATACGGTGTCGTCTCCACAGACTTAGATGGTGCCCTATTTAAAGTGAATGTAGTTGTATCTAATGCATAACCCCAAAACAATAGTGGTAGATTGTCAAGAGACATCATAGAATGCACCATATCCAATAAGGTACGATTATGATGTTCGGACACACCATTATGCTATGGTGTTCCAGGTGGCCTCAACTGTGAAACAATTCCATATTGTCTTTAGTGATTGCCAAACTCATAACTCAGATATTCTCCCCTTCGATCGGATCGTAGGAATTTAATATTCTTGTTATGATGATTCTCAACTTCACTCTGAAATTGCTTGAAATTTTCAAACGTTTCAGACTTATGCTTTATTAAGTAAATATATCCATATCTACTCAAATCATCTGTGAAGGTGAGGAAATAACGATATCCACTACACACGTCAACACTCATCGGACCGCACACATCAGCATATATGATTTCCAACAAGTCACTTGCCTGTTCCATTGTCCCGAAAAATGGGGTTTTAGTCATCTTGCCAATGAAGGCATGGTTCACATGTGTCAAGTGATTCAAAATCAAGTGACTCCAAAAGTCCATTAGCATGGAGTTTCTTCATGCGCTTCACACCAATATGACTTAAGCAGCAGTGCCACAAGTATGTGGTACTATCATTATTAATTTCATATCTTTTGGCATCAATATTATGAACATGTGTATCACTATGATCGAGATTCAATAAACCATTCACATTCACTACTGCAGGATGGTCCAAACGCGACACTACGATCAGAGACCCTTCGACGAAATAGTGTGCGATGCCATAATCACAAACGGTGGTGTAAAAACCGTCAAAAAAGGTGCAAAACATTTGCGATGACGGATGCATCAAACATGGTTCAAGTTTTAGTTGTGTGTGTGATGTAGGGCATAAGGTTCAGCTCAATTAACTATTTGGGATGAGGAGGAACAAAAGAAACGGGCAGCCAGATGAAGGCGTGTGCGATATACAGCATACGGTTCACTAGGATGAACTGTGTGTGATTAGGCAACACAATGAAAACGGTTTAACTGAACAAGATGTGTGAAATACGCGGCAAACAGGTCCGTAATCAGAAATGTGTGCGAAGACCAATAATAACACACACGATTGCTGCTAATAAGCCGTGTGATTTTCTCTGTCTATAGTAGAATAACATGTGTGTGTGTGTATAACTGAAATAAACATCCAATTACGTAAGTGATTATACATATCATTCACACACACCTCAATAAACAATTGCATGCATTCTAAAGTAGGAGAAATGATCGTCTAGTCATCTACTTCTTGTGACGCTCCCGCCACTGCTATGTGGCTCGATCCCTCGTCTGGGTCAGGAAGAAGACTGTTCCTCATGTCAACGATTCGCCTTTACATCTCGTAGCTTTTGTACGCGTCCATGGACGCGTACTTGACATGTTCATCCAGTCTCTCATGCCACACACTGTGCCAGGTGTTCTTGTCCTGATTGCTCTCATTCTTCATCTTCATGTAGTAGGGGTCGATGATGACCGAGGTGAGGTCAACCAGGGAGTTCAGTTTGTTGTTGTCGCTGCCCCAGACCTTGTAGTGGTGCTGGATGTTGACAAGATTCGAGCATTTCAAGCCTGAAACCTTGAGCGCTTTTAGATCGTTGGTAGTGTCCACCGCAGCGAAACTGTAGTCGGAGCTGTTGATAAACCTGGAGAAACGCTCGCAAGGCGTTGTGGCCAGGTGGTAGTGGTAGACGAGGACGTCATGTCACACGCACAACTGGGTGGCGACAACTTTCTGATCATTCCCGGCACGACCCATGGTGTACTTGAGGTCGAAGCTGACCACTTGGTACTTGTCCTCGGCAAGGAACTGATCCATAGTTTTGATGGAGCTCTCCACCGAGACCGGATCATTCATGTACACCACCGAGAGAGCCTTCCCCCTCATGTGGGTGTCCACGACGTGTTGCGTGGTGAACTGCCCGCCGTTGTCGTCGTCGGCCACTGGGAGCGCCATTAGATCCACGGGGAGCGCCATTCGAACCGATGGATGAACTCTCTGTATGTGTCCTTGTGGGTGTGCTTATTGTGTCATGTGAGACGAGAGATGAAGGTAAATGGCCGCTAGAATAAAGGGGGCCCGGCGACGTGGATTCTTGGCACGTCCGCATGTAAGTTTTTGCAACGGGTAACTGCATCGTCGTGCCACGCCCAGCACAACCGCATGCACACGAATGTGCGTGATAGTGTGCTGGACCCAAACACTGGCTGCACGCATGGAGGGATGAGAGCAGAGCACCAGGAGGGACACGAGAGCAGCCCCAAACACTGGCAGCACGAATTTTTTTGGAAGCAATAAGAGGCAATGTATATCGTTTCGTCCCCAAAGGTGGGACGTTCCCTACCGAAACCATCATGCTCGTTGTGAGAAGCTCTGGTTTGTGAGAAGCATATACCCAAACCTGACTCAAATGGGACAAAAAATTTACCACGTCATGTTGATGCTGCTCCATGATAGCATGCCAAGTTTCATGAATTTCAGACGAGTTTTGGATTTACTAGAATATTAAAATAAAGTATCTCAATGTTTTGCCGGCAATCAATGGTGCCCTGGAGTTCAAAATTCAATCCCATTTCTTGCATGGGACCTAAGAATGCACCCAAGAACACACATTTTATTTTTCAACCAATTTATATGCACTAGAGCATGTGCAGGTAGTTCAAATTTGAATTATGCACATAAATGCATTGAAAACTCTGTTAAAGCATAAAATGTCCAACCAAATCCCGAAAAATAACAAAAATTGACACAACACTCCTGTTGTTCTATGTTGACACGAGAAAAAATTTGAAAGCAATAAGAGGCAATGGATATCGTTTCGTCCCCAAAGGTGGGACGTTCCCTACCGAAACCATCATGCTTGTTGTGAGAAGCTCTAGTTTCTGAGAAGCATATACCCAAACCTGCCCCAAATGGGACAAAAAATTTGCCACGGTATGTTGATGCTGCTCCATGATAGCATGCCAAGTTTCAAGAATTTCAGACGAGTTTTGGATTTACTAGAATTTAAAAATAAAGTATCTCAATGTTTTACTGGCAATCAATGGTGCCCTGCTGTTTGAAATTCATTCCCATTTCTTGCATGTGACCTAAGCATGCACCCAAGGACACAAATTTGATTTTTCAACCAATTTATATGCACTGGAGCATGTGCATGTAGTTCAAATTTGAATCATGCACATAAATGCATTAAAACTCAGTTAATGCATAAAAATGTCCAAACAAACCCCAAAAAATCACAAAAATTGACACAACACTCCTGTTGTTCTATGTTGACACGAGAAAAAAATTTGAAAGCAATAAGAGGCAATGGATATCATTTCATCCCCAAAGGTGGGACGTTCCCTACTGAAACCATCACGCTTGTTGTGAGAAGCTCTGGTTTGTGAGAAGCATATACCCAAACCTGCCCCAAATGGGACAAAAAATTTAACACGGCATGTTGATGCCGCTCCATGATAGCATGCCAAGTTTCATGAATTTCAGACAAGTTTTGGATTTACTAGAATTTAAAAACCACGCATCTCAATGTTTTGCTGGCAATCAACAGTGCGGAGGTGTTTGAAATTCATTCCCATTTCTTGCATGGGACCTAAGCATGCACCCAAGGACACATATTTGATTTTTCAACCAATTTATATGCACTGGAGCATGTGCATGTAGTTCAAATTTGAATTATGCACATAAATGCATTGAAGACTCAGTTAATGCATAAAAATGTCCAAACGAACCCCGAAAATCACAAAAATTGACATAAATGCTCCTGTTGTTCTATGTTGACACGATAAATTTTTTTGGAAGCAATAAGAGGCAATGGATATCGTTTCGTCCCCAAAGGTGGGATGTTCTCTACCGAAACCATCATGCTTGTTGTGAGAAGCTCTTGTTTGTGAGAAGCATATACACAAACCTCACTCAAATGGGACAAAAAATTTACCACGGCATGTTGATGCTGCTCCATGATAGCATGCCAAGTTTCATGAATTTCAGACGAGTTTTAGATTTACTAGAATATTAAAATAAAGTATCTCAATGTTTTGCCGGCAATCAATGGTGCCCTGGAGTTCAAAATTCATTCCCATTTCTTGCATGGGAGCTAAGAATGCACCCAAGGACACATATTTTATTTTTTAACCAATTTATATGCATTAGAGCATGTGCAGGTAGTTCAAATTTGAATTATGCACATAAATGCATTGAAAACTCTGTTAATGCATAAAAATGTCCATGCAAACCCCGAAAAATAACAAAAATTGACACAACACTCCTGTTGTTCGATGTTGACACGAGAAAAAATTTGAAAGCAATAAGAGGCAATGGATTTCGTTTCGTCCCCAAAGGTGGGACGTTCCCTACTGAAACCATCATGCTTGTTGTGAGAAGCTCTAGTTTCTGAGAAGCATATACCCAAACCTGCCCCAAATGGGACAAAAAATTTGCCACGGTATGTTGATGCTGCTCCATGATAGCATGCCAAGTTTCATGAATTTCAGACGAGTTTTGGATTTACTAGAATTTAAAACTAAAGTATCTCAATGTTTTACCGGCAATCAATGGTGCCCTGCTGTTTGAAATTCATTCCCATTTCTTGCATGGGACCTAAGCATGCACCCAAGGACACAGATTTGATTTTTCAACCAATTTATATGCACTGGAGCATCTGCATGTAGTTCAAATTTGAATCATGCACATAAATGCATTGAAAACTCAGTTAATGCATAAAAATGTCGAAACGAACCCCGAAAAATCACAAAAATTGACACAACACTCCTGTTGTTCTATGTTGACACGAGAAAAAAATTGAAAGCAATAAGAGGCAATGGATATCATTTCATCCCCAAACATGGGACGTTCCCTACTGAAACCATCACGCTTGTTGTGAGAAGCTCTGGTTTGTGAGAAGCATATACCCAAACCTGCCCCAAATGGGACAAAAAATTTACCACGGCATGTTGATGCCGCTCCATGATAGCATGCCAAGTTTCATGAATTTTAGACAAGTTTTGGATTTACTAGAATTTAAAAACCAGGCATCTCAATGTTTTGCTGGTAATCAACAGCGCGGAGGTGTTTGAAATTCATTCCCATTTCTTGCATGGGACCTAAGCATGCACCCAAGGACACGGATTTGATTTTTCAACCAATTTATATGCACTGGAGCATGTGCATGTAGTTCAAATTTGAATTATGCACATAAATGCATTCAAGACTCAGTTAATGCATAAAAATGTCCAAACGAACCCCGAAAAATCACAAAAATTGACATAAACGCTCATGTTGTTCTATGTTGACACAAGAAAGTTTTTGGAAGCAATAAGAGGCAATGGATATCGTTTCGTCCCCAAAGGTGGGACATTCCCTATCGAAACCATCATGCTTGTTGTGAGAAGCTCTAGTTTCTGAGAAGCATATAGCCAAACATGCCCCAAATGGGACAAAACATTTACCACAACATGTTGATGCCGCTCCATGATAGCATGCCAAGTTTCATGAATTTCAGGCGAGTTTTGGATTTACTAGAATTTAAAAATAAAGTATCTCAACGTTTTGCCGGCAATCAACGGTGCCCTGGTGTTTGAAATTCCTTCCCATTTCTGGCATGGGACCTAAGCATGCACCCAAGGACACATACTTGAGTTTTCAACCAATTTATATCCATTGGAGCATGAGCATGTAGTTCAAATTTGAATTATGCACATAAATGCATTGAAAACTCACTTAATTCTTAAAAATGTCCAAACGAACCACGAAAAATCATAAAAACTGACACAACACTCCTATTGTTCTATGTTGACACGAGAAATTTTTTGGAAGAATAAGAGGCAATGGATATCGTTTCGTCCCCAAAGGTGGGACGTTCCCTACCGAAAACATCATGCTTATTGTGAGAAGCTCTGGTTTGTGAGAAGCATATACCCAAACCTGCCCCAAATGGGACACAAAATTTACCAAGACATGTTGACGCCACTCCATGATAGCATTCCAAGTTTCATGAATTTCAGACGAGTTTTAGATTTATTAGAATTTAAAACCCAGGCATCTCAATGTTTAGCCGGCAATCAACAGTGCCGTGGTGTTTGAAATTCATTCCCATTTCTTGCGTGGGAACTAAGTATGCACCCAAGGACACAGATTTGATTTTTCAACCAATTTATATGCACTAGAGCATGTGCATGTAGTTCAAATTTGAATCATGCAACTAAATGCATTGAAAACTCAGTTAATGCATAAAAATGTCCGAACGAACCCCGAAAAATCACAAAAATTGACACAACACTCCTGTTGTTCTATGTTGACACGAGAAAAAATTTGAAAGCAATAAGAGGCAATGGATATCATTTCATCCCCAAACGTGGGACGTTCCCTACTGAAACCATCACGCTTGTTGTGAGAAGCTCTGGTTTGTGAGAAGCATATACCCAAACCTGCCGCAAATGGGACAAAAAATTTACCACGGCATGTTGATACCGCTCCATGATAGCATGCCAAGTTTCATGAATTTCAGACAAGTTTTGGATTTACTAGAATTTAAAAACCAGGCATCTCAACGTTTTGGTGGCACTCAACAGTGTGGAGGTGTTTGAAATTCATTCCCATTTCTTGCATGGGACCTAAGCATGCACCCAAGGACACATATTTGATTTTTCAACCAATTTATATGCACTGGAGCATGTGCGTGTAGTTCAAATTTTAATTATGCACATAAATGCATTGAAGACTCAGTCAATGCATAAAAATGTCCAAACGAACCCCAAAAAATCACAAAAATTGACATAAAGGCTCCTGTTGTTCTATGTTGACACGATAAATTTTTTTGGAAGCAATAAGAGTCAATGGATATCGTTTCGTCCCCAAAGGTGGGATGTTCTCTACCGAAACCATCATGCTTGTTGTGAGAAGCTCTGGTTTGTGAGAAGCATATACCGAAACCTGACTCAAATGGGACAAAAAATTTACCACGGCATGTTGGTGCTGCTCCATGATAGCATGCCAAGTTTCATGAATTTCAGACGAGTTTTGGATTTACTAGAATATTAAAATAAAGTATCTCAATGTTTTGCCGGCAATCAATGGTGCCCTAGAGTTCAAAATTCACTCCCTTTTCTTGCATGGGACCTAAGAATGCACCCAAGGACACAGATTTTATTTTTCAACCACTTTATATGCAGTAGAGCATGTGCAGGTAGTTCAAATTTGAATTATCCACTTTATACATGCATTGAAAACTCTGTTAATCCATAAAAATGTCCAAGTAAACCCGAAAAATAACAAAAATTGACACAACACTCCTGTTGTTCTATGTTGACACGAGAAAAAATTTGAAAGCAATAAGAGGCAATGGATATCGTTTCGTCCCCAAAGGTGGGACTTTCCCTACCGAAACCATCATGCTTGTTGTGAGAAGCTCTAGTTTCTGAGAAGCATATACCCAAATCTGCCCCAAATGGGACAAAACATTTGCCACGGTATGTTCATGCTGCTCCATGATAGCATGCCAAGTTTCATGAATTTCAGACGAGTTTTGGATTGACTAGATATAAAAATAAAGTATCTCAATGTTTTACCGGCAATCAACGGTGCCCTGCTGTTTGAAATTCATTCCAATTTCTTGCATGGGACCTAAGCATGCACCCAAGGACACATATTGGAATTTTCAACCAATTTATATGCACTGGAGCATGTGCATGTAGTTCAAATTTGAATCATGCACATAAATGCATTGAAAACTCAGTTAATGCATAAAATGTCCAAACGAACCCCGAAAAATCACAAAAATTGACACAACACTCCTGTTGTTCTATGTTGACACGAGAAAAAATTTGAAAGCAATAAGAGGCAATGGATAACGTTTCATCCCCAATGGTGGGACATTCCCTACTAAAACCATCACGCTTGTTGTGAGAAGCTCTGGTTTGTGAGAAGCATATACCCAAACCTGCCCCAAATGGGACAAAAAATTTACCACGACATGTTGATGCCGCTCCATGATAGCATGCCAAGTTTCATGAATTTCAGACAAGTTTTGGATTTACTAGAATTTAAAAACTAGGCACCTCAATGTTTTGCTGGCAATCAACAGTGCGGAGGTGTTTGAAATTCATTTCCATTTCTTGCATGGGACCTAAGCATGCACCCAAGGACACAGATTTGATTTTTCAACCAATTTATATGCACTGGAGCATGTGCACGTAGTTCAAATTTGAATTATGCACATAAATGCATTGAAGACTCAGTTAATGCATAAAAATGTCCAAACGAACCCCGAAAATCACAAAAAATGACATAAACGCTCATGTTGTTCTATGTTGAGACGAGAAATTTTTTGGAAGCAATAAGAGGCAATGGATATCGTTTCGTCCCCAAAGGTGGGACATTCCCTATCGAAACCATCATGCTTGTTGTGAGAAGCTCTAGTTTCTGAGAAGCATATACCCAAACCTGCCCCAAATGGGACAAAACATTTACCACGACATGTTGATGCTGCTCTATGATAGCATGCCAAGTTTCATGAATTTCAGACGAGTTTTGGATTTACTAGAATTTAAAAATAAAGTATCTCAACATTTTGCCGGCAATCAACGGTGCCCTGGTGTTTGAAATTCCTTCCCATTTCTGGCATGGGACCTAAGCATGCACCCAAGGACACATACTTTAGTTTCCAACCTATTTATATGCACTGGAGCATGTGCATGTAGTTCAAATTTGAATTATGCACATAAATGCATTGAAAACTCACTTAATGATTAAAAATGTCCAAACGAACCACGAAAAATCATAAAAACTGACACAACACTCCTATTGTTCTATGTTGACATGAGAAAAAATTTGAAAGCAATGAGAGGCAATGGATATCGTTTCGTCCCCAAAGGTGGGACGTTCCCTACCAAAACCATCATGCTTGTTGTGAGAAGCTCTGGTTTGTGAGAAACATATACCCAAACCTGCCCCAAATGGGACAAAACTTTTACCACGACATGTTGATGCCGCTCCATGATAGCATGCCAAGTTTCATGAATTTTAGACGAGTTTTGGATTTACTGGAATTTAAAAATAAAGTATCTCAACATTTTGCCGGGAATCAACGGTGCCCTGGTGTTTGAAATTCCTTCCCATTTCTGGCATGGGACCTAAGCATGCACCCAAGGACACAGACTTGAGTTTTCAACCAATTTATATGCACTGGGCATGTGGATGTAGTTCGAATTTGAATTATGCACATATATGCATTGAAAACTCACTTAATTCATAAAAATGTCCAAACGAACCACGAAAAATCATAAAAACTGACACAACACTCCTATTGTTCTATGTTGACACGAGAAGTTTTTGGGAAGCAATAAGAGGCAATGGATATCGTTTCGTCCCCAAAGGTGGGATGTTCCCTACTGAAACCATCATGCTTATTGTGAGAAGCTCTTGTTTGTGAGAAGCATATTCCCAAACCAGCCCCAAATGGGACAAAAACTTTACCATGACATGTTGACGCCACTCCATGATAGCATGCCAAGTTTCATGAATTTCAGACGAGTTTTGGAATTATTAGAATTTGAAAACCAGGCATCTCAATGTTTTACCGGCAATCAACAATGCCATGGTGTTTGAAATTCATTCCCGTTTCTTGCATGGGACCTAAGTATGCACCCAAGGACACAGATTTGATTATTCAACCAATTTATATGCACTGGAGCATGTGCATGTAGTTCAAATTTGAATTATGCACATAAATGCATTGAAAACTCAGTTAATGCATAAAAATGTCCAAACGAACCCCGAAAAACCACAAAAATTGACACAACACTCCTGTTGTTCTATGTTGACACAAGAAGAATTTTGCAAGCAATAAGAGGCAATGGGTATCTTTTCGTCCCCAAAGGTGGGATGTTCCCTACCGAAACCATCATGCTTGTTGTGAGAAGCTCTAGTTTGTGAGAAGCATATACCCAAACCTGCACCAAATGGGACAAAACATTTACCACGGCATGTTGATGCTGCTCCATGATAGCATGCCAAGTTACATGAATTTCAGACAAGTTTTGGATTTACGAGAATTTAAAAACCAGGCATCTGAATGTTTTGCTCGCAATCAACAGTGCCCTGGTGTTTGAAATTCATTACCATTTCTTGCATGGGACCTAAGCATGCATACAAGGACACATATTTGATTTTTCAACCAATTTATATGCACTGGAGCATGTGCATGTAGTTCAAATTGGAATTACGCACATAAATGCGTTGAATACTCAGTTAATGCATAGATATGTCCAAATGAACCCCGAAAAATCACAAAAATTGACACAACACTCCTGTTGTTCTATGTTGACACGAGAAAAAAATTTGAAGCAATAAGAGGCAATGGATATCGTTTCGTCCCCAAAGGTGGGACGTTCCTTACCGAAACCATCACGCTTGTTGTGAGAAGCTCTAGTTTGTGAGAAGCATATACCCAAACCTGCCCCAAATGGGACAAAATTTTTACCACAACATGTTGATGCCGCTCCATGATAGCATGCCAAGTTTCATGAATTTTAGACAAGTTTTGGATTTACTAGAATTTAAAAACCAGGCATCTCAACGTTTTGCTGGCAATCAACAGTGCAGAGGTGTTTGAAATTCATTCCCATTTCTTGCATGGGACCTAAGCATGCACCCAAGGACACAAATTTGATTTTTTAACCAATTTATATGCACTGGAGCATGTGCCTGTAGTTCAAATTTGAATTATGCACATAAATGCATTGAAGACTCAGTTAATGCATAAAAATGTCCAAACGAACCCCAAAAAATCACAAAAATTGACACAACACTCCTGTTGTTCTATGTTGACATGAGAAATTTTTTTGGAAGCAATAAGAGGCAATGGATACTGTTTCATCCCCATAGGTGGGATGTTCTCTTCCGAAACCATCATGCTTGTTGTGAGAAGCTCTGGTTTGTGAGAAGCATATACCCAAACCCGCCCCAAATGGGACAAAAAATTTACCACAACATGTTGATGCTGCTCCATGATAGCATGCCAAGTTTCATGAATTTCAGACAAGTTTTGGATTTACTAGAATTTAAAAATAAAGTATCTCAATGTTTTGTCGGCAATCAATGGTGCCCTGGAGTTCGAAATTCAATCCCATTTCTTGCATGGGACCTAAGAATGCACCCAAGGACACAGATTTGATGTTTCAACCAATTTATACTCACTAAACATGTGCATGTAGTTCAAATTTGAATTATGCACATAAATGCATTGAAAACTCTGTTAATGCATAAAACTGTCCAAGCGAACCCCGAAAAATAACAAAAATTGACACAACCCTCCTGTTGTTCTATGTTGACACAAGAAAAAATTTGAAAGCAATAAGAGGCAATGGATATCGTTTCATCCGCAAAGGTGGGACGTTCCCTACCGAAACTATCATGCTTGTTGTGAGAAGCTCTGGTTTGTCAGAAGCATATACCCAAACCTGCCCCAAACCTAACAAAAAATTTACCATGACATGTTGATGCCGCTCCATGATAGCATGCCAAGTTTCATGAATTTCAGATGAGTTTTGAATTTACTAGAATTTAAAAATAAAGTATCTCAGCATTTTGCCGGCAATCAACGGTGCCCTGGTGTTTGAAATTCCTTCCCATTTTTGGCATGGGACCTAAGCATGCACCCAAGGACACAGACTTGATTTTTCAACCAATTTATATGCACTGGAACATGTGCATGTAGTTCAAATTTGAATCATGCACATAAATGCATTGAAAACTTAATCCACAAAAATGTCCAGATGAACCACGAAAAATCACAAAAATTGACACAACACTCCTGTTGTTCCATGTTGACACGAGAAAAAAATTGAAAGCAATAAGAGGCAATGGACATCGTTTCGTTCCCAAAGGTAGGACGTTCCCTACTGAAACCATCATGCTTGTTGTGAGCAGCTCTGGTTTGTGAGAAGCATATACCCAAACCTACCCCAAATGGGACAAAAAAATTACCATGGCATGTTGATGCCGCTCCATGATAGCATGCCAAGTTTCATGAATTTCAGACAAGTTTTGGATTTACTAGAATTTAAAAATCAGGCATCTCAATGTTTTGCCGGCAATCAACAGTGTGCTGGTGTTTGAAATTCATTCTCATTTCTTGCTTGGGACCTAAGCATGCACCGAAGGACACATATTTGATTTTTGAACCAATTTATATGCACTGGAGCATGTGCATGTAGTTAAAATTTGAATTATGCACATAAATGCATTGAAAACTCAGTTAATGCATAAAAATATGCAAATGAACCCCAAAAAATCACAAAAATTGACACAACACTCCTGTTGTTCTATGTTGACACGAGAAGAAATTTGAATGCAATAAGAGGGAATGGATATCGTTTCTTCCCCAAAGGTGGGACGTTCCCTACCGAAACCATCATGCTTATTGTGAGAAGCTCTGGTTTGTGAGAAGCATATACCCAAACCTGCCCCAAATGGGACAAAAAATTACCACGACATGTTGATGCCGCTCCATGATAGCATGCCAAGTTTCATGAATTTCAAACAAGTTTTGGATTTACTAGAATTTAAAAACCAAGCATCTCAATGTTTTGCTGGCAATCTAAAGTGCCATGGTGTTTGAAATTCATTCCCATTTCTTTCATGGGACCTAAGCATGCACCCAAGGACACATATTTGTTTTTTCAACCAATTTATATGCACTGGAGCATGTGCATGTAGTTCGAATTTGGATTATGCACATAAATGCATTGAAAACTCAGTTAATGCATAAAAATGTCCAAACGAACCCCGAAAAATCACAAAAATTGACACAACACTCCTGTTGTTCTATGTTGACATGAGAAAAAATTTGGAAGCAATAAGAGGCAATGGATATCGTTTCGTCCCCAAAGGTGGGGCTTTCCCTACCGAAACCATCATACCCAAACCTGCCCCAAATGGGACAAAAATTTTACCACGGCATGTTGATGCCGCTCCATGATAGCATGCCAAGTTTCATGAATTTCAGACGAGTTTTGGATTACCAGAATTGAAAAACCAGGTATCTCAATGTTTACGGCCGAGTGACGGTGGCAGGCTGTGACATTCATTCCCATTTCTGGCATGGGACCTAAGCAGGCAACCAAGGACACATATTTGAATTTTCAACTAATTTATATGCATTAGAGCATCTGCTTGTACTTCAAATTTGAATTATGCAGATGAATGCATAGAAAACTCGGTTAATGTATAAAAATGTCCAGGCGACCCCTGAAAGATCCCAAAAATTGACACAACACCCATGTTGTTCTATGTTGACACTTGGAAAAAAATTGAAGTCGAGAAGAGGCAACGGATATCGTTTTGTGCAGAAAGGTGAAACGTTCCCTACCAAAACGATCACACTTGTTGTGAGAAGCTCTGGATTTATTAGAATTACAAAAGCAAGTACGTCGAAGTTTCCGGAGAGACACAGTGCCGTGGTGTTCGAATTTAATCCCCATTTCTTGCATGGGAGATAAGCATAAACTTGAAAGATCCAAGAACCAAGATTTATCCCTCAACTACGAGGGGAGGTAAGGAACTTCCATCTAGCTCTACACTTGATTCACCTTCTGTTTTGAGTAAGCTTGCGACACCTAAACCTACTTGTGCTATTAATTCTGATGTGTCACATGTTATTGATGATGCCACTTCTGCTATGCATGATATTATGAAGAAACTACTTCTATGCTTGATAATACTGTGCCACTAGGTGAATTTCTTGATGAACAACTTGCTAGGGCTAGATAGAATGAAATTATTGAACCTGGTAATATTGATGAAAGTGATGATGAAGATTCTCCCCCTAGATATGAATTGCCTGTTGTTCCTGAGGGTTATGTTATGGATGAAGAAACTGCTAGAGACTTCTTAGCTTGCAATGATAGATCTGATCTTAAGAAATCAATAGCCAAGCTTAAAGAAAAGTCTTTGAATGCTAGAATGAAATATGACCTTGCTTTTGCTACTTCACCTATCTTTATTACTGATAAGGATTATGATTTCTCTGTCGATCCTAAGATAATTACTTTGGTTGAATCTCATCCTTTTTATGGCTATGAATCTGAAACTGTTGTGGCACATCTTACTAAATTAAATGATATAGCCACCCTGTTCACTAATGATGAGAAAACTCGTCATTATTATATCCTTAAGTTATTTCCACTCTCATTAAAGGGTGATGCTAAAACATGGTTTAATTCTCTTGATCCTGGTTGTGTGCGTAGTCCCCAGGATATGATTTATTACTTCTCTGCTAAATATTTCCCCGCTCATAAGAAACAAGCTGCTTTAAGGGAAATATATAATTTTGTGCAAATTGAAGAAGAGAGTCTCCCACAAGCTTTGTGGAGGCTTCTCTGATTACTTAATGCTTTGTGTCGGTGTCAAAACCGGCGGATCTCGGGTAGGGGGTCCCGAACTGTGCGTCTAAGGCGGATGGTAATAGGAAGTAGGGGACACGATGTTTACCCAGGTTCGGGCCCTCTTGATGGAGGTAATACCCTACGTCCTGCTTGAGTTTTCTTGATGATATGAGTATTACAAGAGTTGATCTACCACGAGATCGTAGAGGCTAAACCCTAGAAGCTAGCCTATGGTATGATTGTATGTTGTCCTATGGACTAAACCCTCCAGTTTATATAGACACCGGAAGGGGCTAGGGTTACACAAGGTCGGTTACAAGGGACGAGATTTACATATCCGTATTGCCTAGCTTGCCTTCCACGCCAAGGAGAGTCCCATCCGGACACGGGACAAAGTCTTCAATCTTGTATCTTCATAGTCCAACAGTCCGGCCAAAGGATATAGTCCGGCTGTCCGGAGACCCCCTAATCCAGGACTCCCTCAGTAGCCCCTGAACCAGGCTTCAATGACGACGAGTTCGGCGCGCAGTATTGTCTTCGGCATTGCAAGGCGGGTTCTTCTACAAATACTTCATGGAAGATTTTTGAACACAAGGATAGTGTCCGGTTCTGCAAAACAAGTTCCACACCCCACCGTAGAGAGAACAATATTTCCATAAATCTAATCTGCTGACACGTTTTGGCAGCACAACATCACGTCACGTCCCGGTCCTTATCTAAACTGTTTTTCTCAACCAGCGCTGCGCATATTGTGAGGCGGTTTTTCTGTCACGTCTTGTCAAAGCAGAGATCGTGTCTGAGATCTCTTTGAGAGAGATTTCAGTCTGTTTATGGTAATGCAAGTTATGCTAGTTCGTCGAGTCCAACCTTGCAAACGTCGGCCCCTCCGCACGTGGGAATTCAACCCGGAAGGACCGCGAGCTATTCAACACTTCTTTCGCATGATGCTCGAAGAGATGTTCAATCGTTCTTCAGACCCCAAATAGAGCGTCCGGACACCACTGAGGATGTGGGTTTGAGCTGCAACCGCCCTGATACCCAAGTAAGTAATCCCATGGCCGAACACACTGTCCTTTTATTTATCATGACATCATTCTAAAAAGTTGCTCTTTGACCGGAACTGGATAACAAAGGCAAAGATGATCAGGTGTCCGGCCCCCCTTCCTAAAGGCTTGGACAATCCGGTACTGGACAAAATGCTCGAGCCGGCGTCTTATCAAGTGCCCTCAAAGGAAGATGAAGGGGGGAATAAAGAGGCCGACAACGGGCCTCACTCGCTACTCGTCCCAACCGAGGGGATGAGCACCTCCGCGAGGGAGGATAAACAGGGGAAAGAATCTGACATTCCCTCTCCCCGGGGAAGGAAGAGGACTGCCTCTGAAGATCCGAAAACTAAGGTTTCCAAACGGGAGAAGAAATCTTCGCCAGAGGGTCCTGCAACGGAGGGTATTCTTGCCGCACAATGTCCGCGCGGGGATCAGCCCTCTACCGAGCTATAAGTAATCAAAAAGTACTTAATAATGAAAAATATCCTACCTTACTTCCGAAGACAATAACCGATGCTTATAAATTGTAGTCCGGATCGTAGCCCTTCTCGAAAGAGTTCGTCTTCAGGGGATCTTCTTCCGGAGATGATGGAGAGCGAAACACCTCCTCCTAACACACCACCTTATAATGCGGGTGACCCTGAAGTGTCGTCGCGGAGGGTATCTCCGGATCTGCCAAGGCCAGAGGATAACCCTTTGGCTACCCAGAATCCCCAGTATTCGGCTCCTAAGGAGAGCGGCAGCGAGAGTCCGGAACCATACAGTGTCCGGTCGGACGCACTGAAGGATCTTCTGGGGCAAGCGGCCGTCTCAAAAGCGCATCGTACGCTGATGGGTATGGTAATTAAAAGGATTTCATCCGCTGAAAACGGATTGCATGAAGCCTTTATGAGTCTGCTGAAAGGCTTTGAGGTACGTGAAATAGTGTATGTTTTTGATAGTACTGCACATGTTAGGTGTGCCCTATGCAGATAGTATCTCCTGAGACTCTGGTTGTCATCGAGAATGGCGGCAACCCGATGATCATATTCCCAGGTAATAATCCGACTGCCTTTATGTGCAGGCGGCTGAGACTCTGGTGGCTAGCCGGACTGATGGGTTTACCGAGCTAAAGCGGCAACTTGATGCGGCCGATGCCGATATCGTGCTTGTCAACCAGCGGCTTGACGAGGCACATGGTAAGTGATTTCTATGGTGATCATCACATAATAAGAGGAGCATGATGCCAGTATCTTTAATATGTTGTGACCGCACATGGATCTGCCACCGTGGAGAGCCTTTGGGCGGAGCTTGCCAGAGCCAAGGAACAAGCAAGGAGTAGCAATGTGGCCGCTCTAAAGGCAGCCGAAAGACTTGAGGGCCGAACAGGCCGTGCATTGCAAGAGCAAGGAAAGAATGGCCAAAATGGTTGTAGAGTTAAAAGATGCCACTGACCATTACCCGTTTCTTGAAGAACAAAGCCGAGCGAGGGTGACGGACCTGGAGAAGGCCCTGGTAGCTGCCAAGTAAGCCCGCTCCAAAATTAGAGCGACGAAGGAGGAGCTGCATCAAGCTGTAGATATCATGTCTGGGAAGCCCTTCTTGTTGCAGACTAAATTCAGAGATCCGAAGTATGCTCCTCTTGACCGACTATGGAGTTCCACGGACGCCTACATGGATTTGGCTGCAAGTGCTGCTGATGCGGCCGAGTACTGATACGTCTCCAACGTATCTATAATTTTTGATTGCTCCATGCTATATTATCTACTGTTTTGTACATTATTGGGCTTTATTATCCACTTTTATATTATTTTTGGGACTAACCTATTAACGGGAGGCCCAACCTAGAATTGCTGTTTTTTTTGCCTATTTTAGGGTTTCGAAGAAAAGGAATATCAAACGGAGTCCAAATGGAATGAAACCTTCAGGAACGTGATTTTCTGAACAAACAAGAGCTGAGAGACTTGGACCCTACGTCAAGAAAGAAAAGAGGAGGCCATGAGGTAGGGGGCGCGCCTACCCCCCCAGGCGCGCCCTCCACCCTCGCGGGCCCCCTGTTGCTCCACCGACGTACTCCTTCCTCCTATATATACCTACGTACCCCCAAACGATCAGATACGGAGCCAAAACCCTAATTTCACCGCTGTAACTTTCTGTATCCACGAGATCCCATCTTGGGGCCTGTTTCGGAGCTCCGCCGGAGGGGGCATCGATCACGGAGGGCTTCTACATCAACACCATAGCCCCTCCAATGAAGTGTGAGTAGTTTACCTCAGACCTACGGGTCCATAGTTAGTAGCTAGATGGCTTCTTCTCTCTTTTTGGATCTCAATACAATGTTCTCCCCCTCTCTTGTGGAGAACTATTTGATGTAATCTTCTTTTTGCGGTGTGTTTGTTGGGATCGATGAATTGTGGGTTTATGATCAAGTCTATCTATGAATAATATTTGAATCTTCTCTGAATTCTTTTATGTATGATTGGTTATCTTTGCAAGTCTCTTCGAATTATTAGTTTGGTTTGGCCTACTAGATTGATCTTTCTTGCAATGGGAAAAGTGCTTAGCTTTGGGTTCAATCTTGCGGTATCCTTTCCCAGTGACAGTAGGGGCAGCAAGGCACGTATTGTATTGTTTCCGTCGAGGATAACAAGATGGGGTTTTCTTCATATTGCATGAGTCTATCCCTCTACATCATGTCATCATGCTTAAGGCGTTACTCTGTTTTTAACTTAATACTCTAGATGCCTGCTGGATAGCGGTCGATGAGTGGAGTAATAGTTGTAGATGCAGGCAGGAGTCGGTCTACTTGTCTCGGACGTGATGCCTATATACATGATCATACCTAGATATTCTCATAACTATGCTCAATTCTGTTAATTGCTCAACAGTAATTTGTTCACCCACCGTAGAATACTTATGCTCTCGAGAGAAGCCACTCGTGAAACCTATGGCCCCCGGGTCTATCTTCATCATATTAATCTCCTACTACATAGTTATTTCCTTTGCTATTTACTTTGCCTTTATTTTACCTTGCATCTTTATCATAAAAATACCAAAAATATTATCTTATCATATCTATCAGATCTCAGTCTCGTAAGTGGCCTTATAGGGATTGACAACCCCTATTTGCGTTGGTTGCGAGGATTTATTTGTTTTGTGCAGGTACGAGGGACTCGTGCATAGCCTCCTACTGGATTGATACCTTGGTTCTCAAAAACTGAGGGAAATACTTATGCTACTTTGCTGCATCATCCCTTCCTCTTCGGGGAAAACCAACGCAGTGCTCAATAGGTAGCAAGAAGGATTTCTGGCGCCGTTGCTGGGGAGGTCTACGCAAAAGTCAACATACCAAGTACCCATCACATACCCTTATCTCCCGCATTACATTATTTGCCATTTGCCTCTTATTTTCCTCTCCCCCACTTCTCCCTTGCCATTTTTTTCGCCCTCTCTCTCTCTATCCTCCCTCTCTTTCTCTATTTGCCTCATTTTGCCCGCTTGCTTTTTGTTTGCTTGTGTGTTAGTTTGCTTGCTTGTCACGATGGCTCAAGATAATACTAAATTGTGTGACTTCACCAATACCAACAACAATGATTTTATTAGCACTCCGATTTCTCCTCTTACTGATGCTGAATCTTGTGAAATTAATACTGCTTTGCTGAATCTTGTCATGAAAGATCCGTTTTCTGGCCTTCCTAGTGAAGATGCCGCTACCCATCTAAATAGCTTCGTTGATTTGTGTGACATGCAAAAGAAGAAAGATGTGGATAATGATATTGTTAAATTGAAGCTATTTACTTTTTCGCTTAGAGATCGTGCTAAAGCTTGGTTTTCATCTTTGCCTAAAAATAGTATTGATTCATGGAATAAGTGCAAAGATGCTTTTATCTCTAAGTATTTTCCTCCCGCTAAGATCATCTCTCTTAGAAATGATATTATGAATTTTAAGAAACTTGATCATGAACATGTTGCACAAGTTTGGGAGAGAATGAAATTAATAATACGTAATTGCCCTACTCATGGTTTAAATTTGTGGATGATTATACAAAAAATTTATGCCGGATTGAATTTTGCTTCTAGAAATCTTTTAGACTTGGCCGCGGGAGGCACTTTTATGGAAATCACTTTAGGAGAAGCTACTAAACTCCTAGATAATATTATGGTTAATTATTCTCAATGGCATACTGAAAGATCTACTAATAAAAAGGTGCATGTGATAGAAGAAATTAATGTTTTGAGTGGAAAGATGGATGAACTTATGAAATTATTTGCTAATAAGAGTGTTTCTTCTGATCCTAATGATATGCCCTTGTCTACTTTGATTGAGAATAATAATTAATCTATGGATGTGAATTTTGTTGGTAGGAACAATTTTGGTGACAACGTGTATAGAGGAAATTTCAACCCTAGGCCTTATCCTAGTAATCCCTCTAATAATTATGGTAATTCCTACAACAATTCTTATGGAAATTATAATAAGATGCCCTCTGATTTTTAATCTAATATTAAAGAATTTATTACCTCGCAAAATAATTTTAATGCTATGATTGAAGAAAAATTGCTTAAGATTGATGATTTGGCTAGGAATGTTGATAGAATTTCTCTTGATGTTGATTCTTTGAAACTTAGATCTATTCCACCTAAGCATGATATCAATGAGTCTCTCAAAGCCATGAGAATTTCCATTGATGAGTGCAAAGAAAGAACCGCTAGGATGCATGCTAAGAAAGATGCCTTTATAAGAGCGTGTTCTTCTAGTTCCTATGAAAATAAAGATGAAGATCTAAAAGTTATTGATGTGTCCCCTATTAAATCTTTGTTTTGCAATATGAATCTTGATAATGATGGGACTGAATATGATCCACCTTTACCTAGAAGGCGTTCCAATAATTCGGAATTTGTTGATCTTGATGCTAAATTTGATAAAAGTGGGATTAAAGAAATTAAAACCCTAGATGTTGCTAAACCCACTATTATGGATTTCAAGGAATTTAACTATTAAAATTGCTCTTTGATTGATTCTATTTCCTTGTTGCAATCCGTGATAATTCTCCTCACGCTTATAGTCAAAATAAATCATTTACTAAACATATCTTTCATGCCTTGATGCAATCTTATGAAGAAAAACTTGAATTGGAAGTTTCTATCCCTAGAAAACTTTATGATGAGTGGGAACCAACTATTAAAATTAAAATTAAAGATCATGAATTCTATGCTTTATGTGATTTGGGTGCTAGTGTTTCCACGATTGCAAATACTTTGTGTGATTTGTTAGGTTTCCGTGATTTTGATGATTGCTCTCTAAACTTGCACCTTGTGGATTCCACTATTAAGAGACCTATGGGAAGAATTAATGATGTTCTTATTGTTGCAAATAGGAACTATGTGCCCGTAGATT
The DNA here is from genome assembly GCF_018294505.1 of Triticum aestivum. Classification (NCBI taxonomy): domain Eukaryota; kingdom Viridiplantae; phylum Streptophyta; class Magnoliopsida; order Poales; family Poaceae; genus Triticum; species Triticum aestivum. Next base: position 156,923,491 of record NC_057794.1, on the reverse strand, counting down.
TTATTTTTCTTGACATAGATTGCAATCCTTCATGTCCTATTATTCTTGGTAGACCTTTCCTTAGAACGATTGGTGCAATTATTGATATGAAGGAAGGAAATATTAGATTCCAATTTTTGTTAAGGAAAGGCATGGAACACTTTCCTAGAAAGAAAATTAAATTACCTTATGAATCTATTATGAGAGCCACTTATGGATTGCCTACCAAAGATGGCAATACCTAGATCTATTCTTGCTTGTTATGCCTAGCTAGGGGCGTTAAACGACATCGCTTGTTGGGAGGCAACCCAATTTTATTTTTATTACTTTATTTTTGATCCTGTTAAGTAATAAATAATTTATCTAGACTCTGTTTCAGTTGTGTTTTTTCGTGTTTAATTAGTGTTTGTGCCAAGTAGAACCGTTGGGAAGACTTGGGGAAAGTCTTGTTGAACTTGCTGTAAAAAACAGAAACTTTAGCGCTCACGAGAACTGCTGTCATTTTTATTTTGAAAGTGATATTTAGTTAATTATTTTTGAAGATGATTAATAGATAAATTCCTCACGTCCAAAAATTTATTTTAGAATTTTTGGGGTTCCAGATCTTGCGCTAGCTACAGATTACTACAGACTGTTCTGTTTTGACAGATTCTGTTTTTCGTGTGTTGTTTGCTTATTTTGATGAATCTATGGCTAGTAAAATAGTTTATAAACCATAGAGAAGTTGGAATACAGTAGGTATAACACCAATATAAATAAATAATGAGTTAATTACAGTACCTTGAAGTGGTCTTTTATTTTCTTTCGCTAACGGAGCTCACGAGATTTTCTACTTTAAGTTTTGTGTTGTGAAGTTTTCAAGTTTTGGGTAAAGATTTGATGGATTATGGAACAAGGAGTGGCAAGAGCCTAAGCTTGGGTATGCCCATGGCACCCCCAAGATAATCTAAGGACACCTAAAAGCCAAAGCTTGGAGATGCCCCGGAAGGCATCCCCTCTTTCGTCTACTTCTATCGGTAACTTTACTTGGAGCTATATTTTTATTCGCCACATGATATGTGTTTTGCTTGGAGCGTCTTGTATTATTTGACTCTTTGCTTTTTAGTTTACCACAATAATCCTTGCTGTACACACCTTTTGAGAGAGCCATACATGATTTGGAATTTTTTAGAATACTCTATGTGCTTCGCTTATATCTTTTGAGTTATATAGTTTTGCTCTAGTACTTCACTTATATCTTTTAGAGCACGGTGGTGGATTTGTTTTATAGAAACTATTGATCTATCATGCTTCACTTAGATTATTTTGACAGTCTTAAATAGCATGGGAATTTGCTTAAAGTCTTAATATGCTTGGTATACAAGATTAATAATAAAACTTTCTTATGAGTGTGTTGAATACTATGAGGAGTTTGATGCTTGATAACTGTTTTGAGATATGAAGATGGTGATATTAAAGTTATGCTAGTTGAGTAGTTGTGAATTTGAGAAATACTTGTGTTAAATTTTGTGATTCCCGTAGCATGCACGTATGGTGAACCTTTATGTGATGAAGTCGGAGCATGATTTATTTTTTCATTGTCTTCCTTATGAGTGGCGGTCGGGGACAAGCGATGGTCTTTTCCTACCAATCTATCCCCCTAGGAGCATGCGCATAATACTTTGCTTTGATAACTTGTAGATTTTTGCAATAAGTATATGAGTTTTTATGACTAATTTTGAGTCCATGGATTATATGCACTCTCACCCTTCCACCTTTGCTAGACTCTCTAATACCGCGCACCCTTCGCCGGTATCATACACCCACCATATACCTTCCTCAAAACAGCCACCATACCTACCTATTATGGCATTTCCATAGCCATTCCGAGATATATTGCCATGCAACTTTCCACCGTTCTGTTTTTCATGACACATTCCATCATTATCATATTGCTTAGCATGATCATGTAGTTGACATCGTATTTGTGGCAAGGCCACCATTCATAATTCTTTCATACATGTCACTCATGCATCATTGCATATCCCGGTACACCGCCGGAGGCATTCATATAGAGTCATATCTTGTTCTAAGTATCGAGTTGTAATTGTTGAGTTGTAAGAAAAATAAAAGTGTGATGATCATCATTATTAGAGCATTGTCCCAGTGAGGAAAGGATGATGGAGACTATGATTCCCCCACAAGTCGGGATGAGACTCCGGACGCAAAAAAAGAGTCCAAAGAAGCTCCCCAAAAAAGAGGCCATAAAAAAGACAAGGCCCAAATAAAAATATATATAAAAAAATGAGAGAAAAAGAGAGAAGGGGCAATGCTACTATGCTTTTACCACACTTGTGCTTCAAAGTAGCACCATGATATTCATGATAGAGAGTCTCCTATGTTATCACTTCCATATACTAGTGGGGATTTTTCATTATAGAACTTGGCTTGTATATTCCAATGATGGGCTTCCTCAAAATGCCCTAGGTCTTCATGAGCAAGCAAGTTGGATGCACACCCACTTAGTTTCTTTTTGAGCTTTCATATACTTATAGCTCTAGTGCATCCATTGCATGGCAATCCCTACTCACTCACATTGATATCTATTGATGGGCATCTCCATAGCCCGTTGATACGCCTAGTTGATGTGAGACTATCTTCTCCCTTTTTGTCTTCTCCAAAACCACCAATCTATTCCACCTATAAGTGCTATGTCCATGGCTCACGCTCATGTATTGCGTGAAGATTGAAAAAGTTAGAGAACACCAAAAGTATGAAACTATTGCTTGGCTTGTGATCGGGGTTGTGCATGATTTAAGTATTTTGTGTGGTGAAGATGGAGCATAGCCAGACTATATGATTTTGTAGGGATAACTTTCTTTGGCCATGCTATCTTGAGAAGACATAATTGCTTTGTTAGTATGCTTGAAGTATTATTATTTTTATGTCAATATTAAACTTTTGTCTTGAATCTTTCGGATCTAAATATTCATACCACAATTAAGAAGAATTGCATTAAAATTATGCCAAGAAGCACTCCGCATCAAAAATTCTGGTTTTGTCATTTACCTACTCGAGGACGAGCAGGAATTAAGCTCGGCGATGCGTGATAGGTCTCCAATGTATCTATAATTTTTGATTGCTCCATGCTATATTATCTACTGTTTTGGACATTATTGGGCTTTATTATCCACTTTTATATTATTTTGGGACTAACCTATTAACCGGAGGCCCAGCCCAGAATTGTTGTTGTTTTACCTATTTTAGGGTTTTGAAGAAAAGGAATATCAAACGGAGTCCAAACGGAATGAAACCTTCGGGAACGTGATTTTCTCGATGATCAAGACCCGGGAGACTTGGACCCTACGTCAAGAAAGAAAAGAGGAGGCCACGAGGTAGGGGGGGCGCGCCAACCCCCCCCCCCCCAGGCGCGCCCTCCACCATCGTGGGCCCCTTGTTGCTCCACCGACATAGTCCTTCCTCCTATATATACTTACGTACCCCCAAACGATCAGATACGGAGCCAAAACCCTAATTCCACCACCGTAACTTTCTGTATCCACGAGATCCCATCTTGGGGCCAGTTCCAGAGATCCGCCCGAGGGGGCATCAATCACAGAGGTCTTCTACATCAACACCATAGCCCCTCCGATGAAGTGTGAGTAGTTTACCTCAGACCTACGGGTCCATAGTTAGTAGCTAGATGGCTTCTTCTCTCTTTTTGGATCTCAATACAATGTTCTCCTCCTCTCTTGTGGAGAACTATTCGATGTAATCTTCTTTTTGCGGTGTGTTTGTTGGGACCGATGAATTGTGGGTTTATGATCAAGTCTATCTATGAATAATATTTGAATCTTCTCTGAATTCTTTTATGTATGATTGGTTATCTTTGCAAGTCTCTTTGAATTATCAGTTTGGTTTGGCCTACTAGATTGATCTTTCTTGCAATGGGAGAAGTGCTTAGCTTTGGGTTCAATCTTGCGGTGTCCTTTCCCAGTGACAGTAGGGGCAGCAAGGCACGTATTGTATTGTTGCCATCGAGGATAACAAGATGGGGTTTTCTTCATATTGCATGAGTCTATCCCTCTATATCATGTCATCTTGCTTAAGGCGTTACTCTGTTTTTAACTTAATACTCTAGATGCCTGCTGGATAGCGGTCGATGAGTGGAGTAATAGTTGTAGATGCAGGCAGGAGTCGGTCTACTTGTCTCGGACGTGATGCCTATATACATGATCATACCTAGATATTCTCATAACTATGCTCAATTCTGTTAATTGCTCAACAGTAATTTGTTCACCCATCGTAGAATACTTATGCTCTCGAGAGAAGCCACTCGTGAAACCTATGGCCCCCGGGTCTATCTTCATCATATTAATCTCCTACTACTTAGTTATTTCCTTTGCTATTTACTTTGCCTTTATTTTACCTTGCATCTTTATCATAAAAATACCAAAAATATTATCTTATCATATCTATCAGATCTCAGTCTCGTAAGTGGCCTTATAGGGATTGACAACCCCTATTTGCGTTGGTTGCGAGGATTTATTTGTTTTGTGCAGGTACGAGGGACTCGCGCGTAGCCTCCTACTGGATTGATACCTTGGTTCTCAAAAACTGAGGGAAATACTTACGCTACTTTGCTGCATCATCCCTTCCTCTTCGGGGAAAACCAATGCAATGCTCAAGAGGTAGCAAGTACTTCAAAGATCAGAAAGATCATGAAGTGGAAAAGCTGTTCTGGTCACAGTTTCATGCTCCAGTCCGTCCGCTGCTGTTGAATGAGAGAATGGCCAAGTGGGCCGAGCTCCATAGGTTGTCCGGACTTGCCATCAGGTAAGCTGTGGATCATCTGTAGCTGGGAGGGCCAAGGCCGAATAGCTATTTTATTTTAGTGCAACGATTCCTTGGTGCTGTGCCGCGCATCGATGCTATGAAGAGATTGACGTGCATAGAGGGTGCGCGGATGGCCTTTGCCCGTGTCAAGACATACTGGGCAGAGATGGAGGCCACCACTGTTGCGACACAGGGTTCAGCCGTAGGCCAAGTGGCTGCCGAGCACTACTTTGAAGAAGTTTTTGAAGGCGCTCGTTCGATAGAGGCTCTGTGCTCGAAGAATATTATGTTCTAGTGACATGTACTTCCATTGTAAAAACAATGTTTTATTGAGTTATCAAGGCTGTATTTATAATTTTGCCCGAAAGTACTATGATGCCTTTGTGCAGCCGTTTATGTATATATGTATGTAACCTGAAAGTTTGCAGTCGTCGGCTTCCGCCCCCACACATATAATGCGGGGGTGTTCGCAGAAAACTTGAATCCACACTTGATCCAACGTCTTGGTCCATTAAGGAGGTGGTAGCGCAGCGAACGAGGCAATCGGACTATATTGCTTTAACACTTTCACTTAGCCATAGGAGTTTGATGGTGGGGCTACTATATAGCCCCTGGAACTTCTGCACTCGTCCGAATACGGGGCGCGTACGTACATGACTGGGAAACGGCCCTTTGTTAATGCGGAGGAATCCCGAAGATTCCGCTGAGTCATCGAGTGGTTGACCAGTCTCTCGCTATATCATGACAGTCAGTTTTCGGCTTTCTCTACTGAGGTGCTCATCCGGATGAACCAGGGCACAATCGCAGTAGTTCTCCCAGTGCTACCTTAGCCGATATAATGGAACGTAAGGTACCAAAACGTGGGAGCTGGGCAAACCCAACATTTGACCAAAGACATGCTTCGGAGCTGATGCATATAGGGCCAAACTCACGACGCCGAACACTCCCTAAGGTGTTTGGTCTTTATAACATGTACCGGGCTAGACAATACCCTTAATAATAAACCCCATGTGTCCAGGTACGTGCAATATCCTGACGTGGCCACATGCCAATAACGTCAGCATCCTTCTCGGTTGTGTGGAGTATCCAGAGGATGTGGGCAACAAGAGACAATAAAAAAGGTTTATGCAGGGTCTTAATCTAAAAAGAAACCTTTGGGCGGGTCCCAGCTGCACGTCTGCGCCTGTATCTCCGTTGTGCCGTGTCCTGGACGGGTGTAGCACGATTGTCATCTGTAAAAGGAAAGAACTTAGGTGAAAGTTGTCGTGCCAAAAAAAAGAATTGGTTATTATTAATGAACTATCAAAATTCAAGAGAAGTCAAGTTGAGCCGGGATGGCCCTGATTACACGCGGGAAGCCCCTGGTATCGTCTATGAGGGTTTGATCATCAAACCAATCTCATGTATATGTGGTGGAGCGCCGGACTCATCTAACCATGTCCGTGGTCTTGACGACCTGTCATTTTTTCTGGTTGGTGAGGCCGTCTAGTTTGCGGCTGTTAAAGCCGCCGCATCCTCTTCCTCACGTAAAAAACGTTCGGTATTTCCGCTAACTGTGATGATGCCACGTGGACCGGGCATCTTAAGCTTGAGAAAAGCATAATGCAGTATTGCATTAAAACGAGCGAAAGCCATTCTTTCGAGTAGTGCTTGATAACCACTTTGGAATGGAGCGACGTGGAAAGTTAACCTTTCGCTTCGGAAGTTATCGGGAGAACCGAATACAACCTCTAGCAGTAGAGAGCCCGTACAGCGGGCCTCTTAGCCTGGTATTACTCCCTTGAAGGTAGTATTATTGTGGCTTATTTGTGTCAGGTCTATCCCCATTTTGTGGACTGTGTCCTGATATATCAGATTTAGATCACTGCCGCCGTCCATGAGGACTCGTGTGAAATGGTACCCGTTTATTATTGGGTCTAACACCAAGGCCGCCAGTCCTTCATGTCGGATACTTGTCGCGTGATCCCTACGATCAAAAGTGATCGGACAGGCCAACCAGGGGTTGAACCTAGGGGTGAAGGGCTCTATGGCGCGTGTGTGTCAGAGTGCATGCTTGCTTCTCCACTTCGTCACATCGATCACGTTTACCGTTTTAACCTCTGGTGGGAACTTTTTCTGTCCTCCGGTGCTTTGCTGGCGAGGTTCATCCACGTCTTCGCTTGGTGTCTCTTCCCCTTTGTGTTCGGCCTTCTTGAAGACCCAACATTCTCTGTGGGTGTGATTTGCAGGTTTGTCGGGGGTGCCGTGAATCTGACAGAGCTTGTCAAGAATCTTGTTTAGGCCGGATGGTCCTTCTTTGCTGCCTTTGAAAGGCTTTTTCCGCTGACCTGGTCGAGAGCCCCCGAATCCGGCGTTTACCGCCGTATTATCTGGGCTACCTTCTTTATTTCGACACTTGTTTTTGTTGCGTCGTGGTTTTCCATTTCCATCCCTGACTTCGGATGTGCTTGGGTCGCTGGTGCTGCTACGGGCCAACCAGTTGTCTTCGCCCGCGCAAAAGCGGGTCATGAGGCTTGTTAGGGCTGCCATTGTTCTCAGTTTTTCTTGGCCGAGGTGTCTGGCGAGCCATTCGTCTTGGACACTATGTTTAAAAGCTTCTAAGGCTTCAGCGTCCGGACAGTCGACGATTTGGATCTTCTTGGTGAGGAACCTGTTCCAAAGATTTCGGGCGGACTCTCCGGACTGCTAGATTATATGACTTAAATCGTCTGCATCCCGAGGTCAGACATAAGTCCCTTGAAAATTAGTCCGAAAAGCGTCCTCGAGCTCCTCCCAACTTCCAATTGAGTTTTCGGGGAGGCTTTTCAGACGGTGCCGAGCTGGCCCTTTAAGCTTGAGGGGCAAGTATTTAATGGCATGGAGAGCATCTCCGCAAGCGATATGAATATGGAGGATAAAGTCCTCGATCCAGACTCCAGGGTCTGTGGTCCCGTCGTATGCCTCTATGTTCACTGGTTTGAATCCTTCTGGGAATTCGTGATCCAGGACCTCATCGGTGGAACATAGGGGGTGTGCGGCACCCCTGTATTGGGATATGCCATGGTGTTCGGATGGTTGTAGTATTCCGTTTTGATTTTGTGCCAGAGCGCGCTTCCTAGATCCATAGATGGATCTGGTCGCGCTGGATTTTTGGCGCAAGTTCTCACGTATATCGTGTGTTGACTTATGTGTGACTTTGTTAGCCGCTCTATCACGGTCACAAGGTGGTGGATCCGGCCGGTTGGCCATATCATTTTTCGGCTGTGTGGGCTCTAAGGCCTCATCGTCGAATTCAGGTAATAGCTTGCGCTTTGGATAGCTATTTGTGTGGTAACTTCCACCATACTTTGTTTCGTTGTCGAGCACTTTGTTCCACCTGCTGTTGAGCGTATCTTGTGTGGCCTTAAGCCTTTGCTTCTGATTCTTCAGGCTCCTCACTGTGGTAGTAAGCCTTCTGCGGAGGTTCTCTTGCTCCAAGTGCGTTTCCGGGATAATATGTGCCTCTTCATCCAGACTATTTTCCTCCCGAGACGGGGTTTGATGAGGTTTATCCTTGGTGCCGCCGTGTTCGGATGCCGGATCTGCACTATGTTCGCCGTTTGCATCTTCATCGTGCTCTGCCACTGCGAGGGTGTAGTCGTCGTTTCTTCTAAAGTCGACTGGATTGTTATTTCCTCTTGCGCTGTTATCGCTGTTTTTGCTATGGCGGGACTTAGAGCGGCGCCGCTGATGTCGGCGCTTGGGTTTCTTGGAGGGGGCATCCTCCGCTGTCTCTTCGCCATTACCCTCTTTGGGTGTATCCACCATGTATATGTCATGTGATGAAGCGGTTGTTCGGCGCCCTGTGGGCGCTGGTTCCTGTTCGTCTCCTGCACTTCGTTCATGCCGTCGATGTCTTCGGAGTCGAAGTTAAGCATGTCGGTTAAGTCATCGACAGTGGCTACCAAGTGGGTGGTGGGTGGGCAGCGAATTTCTTCGTCGTCCGCATCCCATTCTAGCCGAACATAGTTCGGCCAAGGGTCTCCTGACAGGGAGAGAGACCTTAATGTATTTAGCAGATCACCGAAAGGCGAGTGCTAAAAGATATCCGCGGAAGTGAACTCCATGATCGGCGCCTAGTCGGGTTCGACGGGCACGGATGTAAGCGGCTCGGAGTCCGTGGCCGGAGATGAATCTAGTGGTTCGGCGACACGGCTCTTGTAAGGGGTAAAGTCAGCATTCGGCTCTATCGCCGCTGAGAGCGCGGCCTCCGTGGCGGGCTCTATCCCTCCACTCTCGGATGGTGCAATTTGTTTCGGATTGACGGCCGGAGTAGTTGCAGATGTGATCTCCCGAATACTGTTCGACGATAGAGTTATGTCATGCTCGTCGTGACAGTGCGGCGCACCTAACACATGCTCGAATCTGTCCAAGATCAAGTCTCCGCGGATGTCAGCAGTGTAGTTCAAGCTTCCGAATCTGACTTGATGGCCAGGGGCGTAGCTCTCGGTCTGCTCCAGATGGCCAAGCGAATTGGCCCACAGTGCGAAGCCACCGAATACAAAGATCTGTCCGGGGAGGAAAACCTCACCCTGGACCGCATCGCTACCGATGATCGAAGGAGCCATCAAGCCTTATTGTGACCACACAGTGGAACTCTCAATGAAAGCACCAATGTTAGTGTCAAAACCGGCGGATCTCGGGTAGGGGGTCCCGAACTGTGCGTCTAAGGTGGATGGTAATAAGAAGCAGGGGACACAATGTTTACCTAGGTTCGGGCCCTCTTGATGGAGGTAATACCCTACGTCCTGCTTGATTGTTCTTGATGATATGAGTATTACAAGAGTTTATCTACCACAAGATCGTAGAGGCTAAACCCTAGAAGCTAGCCTATGGTATGATTCTATGTTGTCCTACGGACTAAACCCTCCGGTTTATATAGACACCGGAAGGGGCTAGGGTTACATAAGGTCGGTTACAAGGGAGGAGATTTACATATCCATATTTCCTACCTTGCCTTCCACGCCAAGGAGAGTCCCATCCGGACACGGGATGAAGTCTTCAATCTTGTATCTTCATAGTCCAACAGTCCGGCCAAAGGATATAGTCCGGCTATCCGGAGACCCCCTAATCCAGGACTCCCTCACTTTGCCTGATCATCCTCTCAAGAAAAATGAAATACTTGAAATCTTTTATAATGGACTAACCGATGCTTCTAGAGACCACCTGGATAGTTATGCTAGTTGTGTTTTCAAGGAAAGAACTGTTGATCAAGCTGAAATTCTATTGAATAATATGTTGACTAATGAAAATAATTGGACACTTCCTGAACCAACTCCTAAGCCAACTGCGAAGAAAAGGGGTATTCTATTTCTCAGTCCCGAGGATATGCAAGAGGCAAAGAAATCTATGAAAGAAAAGGGTATTAAAGCTGAAGATGTTAATAATTTACCTCCCGTTGAAGAAATACATGGTCTTAATTTGCCGCTTGTTGAAGAAATACATGGTCTTGATAACCCGACACAGGTAGTAAAGGTAAATTCTCTCTATAGATATGATAAAGCTGAAATCCCTCCTACTAAGTTTGCTAGCCAATGCTTAGATGAGTTTGATAATTTTATGGTTAAACAAGAAGACTTCAATGCTTATGTTGGTAGACAATTGAAACATAATGCTTATATGATTGAACACTTGAGTGATTATATGGCTAGTGTTAAAGGGGAATTTAAGCTTATTAGTAAACATGCTTCTATGGTTACCACTCAAGTAGAACAAGTACTTAAGGCTTAGAATGATTTGCTCAATGAAATTAATAGTAAGAAGAATGATAATGCTGTTAGAGTTATGACTAGAGGGGGTAAGATGACTCAGGAACCTTTGTATCCTGAGGGCCATCCTAAGAGAATTGATCAAGATTCTCAGAGAACTAATGTTGATGCACCTGAGAATCCCAACGATATTTCTATTTCCGATGATAGGACTTTGCATGCTTCTAGTGAACATATTGTTGACACACCTGAGAATCCCAACAATATTTCTATTTCTGATGTTGAAACACAATCTGGTAATGAACATGAACCTAGTGATAATGTTAACGATGATGTTCATGTTGATGGTCAACCTAGCAATAATAATGATGTAGAAATTGAACCTACTGTTAATCTTGATAACCCACAATCAAAGAATCAACGTTATGATAAGAAAGACTTTGTTGCTAGGAAGCACGTTAAAGAAAGAGAACCATGGGTTCATAAACCCATGCCTTTTCCTCCTAAACCATCCACGAAAAAGGATGATGAGGATTTTGAGCGCTTTGCTGAAATGATTAGACCTATCTTTTTGCGTATGCGTTTGACTGATATGCTTAAAATGAATCCTTATGCCAAATATATGAAGAAAATTGTTACTAATAAAAGAAAGATATCGAAAGCTGAAATTTCCACCATGCTTGCTAATTATACTTTTAAGGGTAGAATACCTAAGAAACTTGGATATCCAAGAGTACCAACTATACCATGCTCCATTAAAAGAAACTATGTTAGAACTTCTTTATGTGATCTTGGAGCCGGTGTTAGTGTTATGCCTCTCTCTTTATATCGTAGACTTGATTTGAATAAGTTGACACCTACTGAGATATCTTTGCAAATGGCTGACAAATCAAGTGCTATACCTGTCGGTATTTGTGAGGATGTGCCTGTTGTGGTTGCAAACATTACTGTTTTAACAGACTTTGTTATTCTTGATATTCCCGAGGACGATAGTATGTCTATTATTCTTGGAAGACCCTTTTTGAATACTGCTGGGGCTGTTATTGATTGCAACAAAGGCAATGTCACTTTTCATGTTAATGGTAATGAGCATATGGTACACTTTCCGAGGAAACAACCTCAAGTCCACAGTATCAATTCTATTGGAAAAATTCCAACTATTACTATTGGAGGTCTTGAATTTCCTCTTCCTACTGTCAAGAAGAAATATGATATTCTTATTGTTGGAGACATGTATATCCCCGTTGAGGTAACCTAGTGTTATTCGAAAATTCTCTGGTTTCATGTTATTCGAAATGAGTTTGTTAACATGACCTGATCAACCTTGTTAGTGGATTCCTTCTGATGAGCATGGGATGGATGAATTTAGAAAACACAACTCTCTGTACCCTCTTTTTAGTTTCTATTATTTATATTAAATAAAGCAAAAATAGTATTTTCTGTCTGTTTTTTGAATTATCCATGCAATAAAAATACCCCGAAAATAAAAGTTCTCCAAATGCCCTGAAAATGAAATGTGATTTTTTTCTAGAATATTTGAGAATATCTGACACTGAGAACACATCAGGGGAGCCAGCACCTGGCCACGAGGGTCCAGGGCGCACCCACCCCCTGGGCGCGCCCCCTGCCCCGTGGGCCCATGGTGGCTCCCCTCCACTTATTCCAGCCACCACACACTCCTTCTTCCTCCCAAAAAATCACCAACCAGCTCAAGCACGAGTTCTAGCTCATCTTGCTGCCATTTTGGATCTCCTAGCTCAAAGCTCCATTCACAAAACTGCTTTGGGGGATTGTTCTTTGGTATGTGACTCCTCCAATGGTCCAATTAGTTTTTGTTCTAGTGCTTTATTTATTGCAAGTTTTTGCTGTTTAGGTGACCCTGTTCTTGAACTTGCATGTAAAATTTATATGGTCCCAACTAGTTCTAAGAGGAAGAAAAACAAAAAATGATAGGACTTTGCATGCTTCTAGAGAACCTGTTGTTAACACACCTGAGAATCCCAATGATATTTCTATTTCTGATGCTGAAACACAATCTGGTAATGAACATGAACCTAGTGATAATGTTAATGATGATGTTCATGTTGATGCTCAACCTAGCAATAATAATGATGTAGAAATTGAACCTGCTGTTGATCTTGATAACCCACAATCAAAGAATCAACGTTATGATAAGAAAGACTTCATTGCTAGGAAGCACGTTAAAGAAAGAGAACCATGGGTTCATAAACCCATGCCTTTTCCTCCTAAACCATCCAAGAAAAAGGATGATGAGGATTTTTAGCGCTTTGCTGAAATGATTAGACCTATCTTTTTGCGTATGCGTTTGACTGATATGCTTAAAATGAATCCTTATGCTAAATATATGAAGGAAATTGTTACTAATAAAAGAAAGATACCGAAAGCTGAAATTTCCACCATGCTTGCTAATTATACTTTTAAGGGTGGAATACCTAAGAAACATGGATATCCAAGAGTACAACCTATACCATGCTCCATTAAAAGAAACTATGTTAGAACTTCTTTATGTGATCTTGGAGCCGGTGTTAGTGTTATGCCTCTCTCTTTATATCGTAGACTTGATTTGAATAAGTTGACACCTACTGAGATATCTTTGCAAATGGCTGACAAATCAAGTGCTATACATGTCGGTATTTGTGAGGATGTGCCTGTTGTGGTTGCAAACATTACTGTTTTAATGGACTTTGTTATTCTTGATATTCCCAAGGACGATAGTATGTCTATTATTCTTGGAAGACCCTTTTTGAATACTGCTGGGGCTGTTATTGATTGCAACAAAGGCAATGACACTTTTCATGTTAATGGTAATGAGCATATGGTACACTTTCCGAGGAAACAACCTCAAGTCCACAGTATCAATTCTATTGGAAAAATTCCAATTATTACTATTGGAGGTTTTGAATTTCCTCTTCCTACTGTCAAGAAGAAATATGATATTCTTATTGTTGGAGACATGTATATCCCCATTGAGGTAATCTAGTGTTATTCGAAGATTCTCTGGTTTCATGTTATTAGAAATGAGTTTGTTAACAAGACCTGATCAACCTTGTTAGTGGATTCCTTTTGATGAGCATGGGATGGATGAATTTAGAAAACACAACTCTCTGTACCCTCTTTTTACTTTCTGTTATTTATATTAAATAAAGAAAAAATAGTATTTTCTGTCTGTTTTCTGAATTATCCATGCAATAAAAATACCCTGAAAATAAAAGTTCTCCAAATGCCCTGAAAATGAAATATGATTGTTTCTAGAATATTTGAGAATATCTGACACTGAGAACACATCAGTGGGAGCCAGCACCTGGACCCATGGTGGCTCCCCTCCACTTAATCCAGCCACCACACACTCCTTCTTCCTCCCAAAAAATCACCAAGCAGCTCAATCACGAGTTCTAGCTCATCTTGCTGCCATTTTCGATCTCCTAGCTCAAAGCTCCATTCACAAAACTGCTTTGGGGGATTGTTCTTTGGTATGTGAGTCCTCCAATGGTCCAATTAGTTTTTGTTCTAGTGCTTTATTTTTTGCAAATTTTTGCTGTTTAGGTGACCCTGTTCTTGAACTTGCATGTCAAATTTATATGGTCCCAAGTAGTTCTAATGCATGATATAGTCTCTAGGCATTTGTGGGAGTAGTTGCTATCAATTTTGTTGAGTTTGGTTCACTTTTATTTTAAGTTACTAAAAATTTCAGAAATTTTCAGAGAATGATGAAGAGATTTTTGAGGGGCTCTTCGAGCCGAAGCTCGAGGGATAAGCAAAGTGAAGAGGATAAGCAGCCCAAATATAATCCCCCTCGCATCGCGGAGGTTTGGCCGTGTGAATGGCCTTGTGATGAGTTCTTAACAGCAGCCAGGATTCATGACGATTTCTATTGTTTGGTTGAGAATGCGGGCCTCACCGACTTCCCCCGCGACCAGTGCAAACAATATCTCTTACTCACTAATATTTTCGTGCAAAATTTTCACTTCCATGCTAGGAGATCACCACCTTCAGTGGAATTTTATTTATATGATGAGCATAAGGAGATGTCCCTTTTTTATTTCTGCCGGATCTGTAAGATACCCTTTACAGGCAGCATAGAAGAACCACATCGTAGTGATGTGGAAGGGTTTATTGATATTATTGTTGTAGCGGAAACGAGGAAAGTTTTTGATGCAAGAATTACTAGCATACATTTTCCGGTTCTGCGTTACTTTGCGATATTTGCTAGTAGATGTTTAATTGGTCGCGGAAACTATGGAAACCTTAGTGCCCCTGACATTGTTATTTTGGGCCATGCCTTGTTTCGTGATAACTCATTTAGTTTAGGCACTATCGTTGCCAAATGGTTAAGTCTTAACCGCATGAAGGGTCCCATCTTGGGAGGTATCTTCGCCTCGTGCCTCGCTGCACACTTTAACATACCTATTAGGCATTATGAGAAGGAAGAAAAGTTGCTGCCTCCTGTTTTTCTAGACTATAAGAGTATGGTAGCACATGATTTCATTGTTTAGAATAAGGAAAAGACGCTTAAGTACAAACTAATATTTGATAAAATTCGCCCTGAGATTATTACTTTACATGCTCCTTCTTTGTTTGACTTATCTACAGGAAGTACCTTGTTCAGCCGGAGGCATTTCATGCCTACCAGAACCCCACATCAGCTACAGAGCCAGAGCTGGAACCACAATTTGATCCTTCACGACAGTCTGTTTACCAGTGGGATCTGGAGGAGATTGCCAACCAGTGGCAACCCGAGGCTCCTTCTTAGTACGACCCCAGTTACAACTTTGGATATCCACCAGCCAGTCATGGCAATAGATCAACTTAGGCCAAAAGCCTAAGCTTGGGGAAGTACATATTTCTCACCGACATTACATTTATGTTCACACACTCATGCTAGTTGTCGGTGCTCATACTTTTTCATTGTACTATCCTTGCTAGTTTATTTTCCATTTTATGCTTTCTTCTTGTGTGTTTGAAAAACCTTAAGAAAAACCAAAAAAAATTAGTTGTAGCTTTTAGCTAGTTTACTTTCTTACTTGTTGTAGTAGTAATTAAAAGAAAACCCAAAAAGATTTCCTGTTTTTCTTTTGTTTTGTTGGGAGCTTTCCCGTGTAAATAATTTTATTTCTTTCTTGTTCTTTGGGGGTTGAGAGGAGAAGACCATAATGAAAATGTTGAAGTGGCTCTTATATACATTATTGTTGATTTAACCAAGAGCCCTTATTATCTTGTATTCTCCCTTGAATTGAATGCCTACAGATTCCAGCTTAGACCAATGCACCTGCTCTATTATTATTATCCACACCGTTCGGTCGTGCAAGTGAAAGGCAATAATGACGATATATGATGGACTGATTGAGATGAGAAAAGCTGGTATGAACTCGACCTCTCTTCTTTTTGTAAATATGATCAGTTCATCATTCTTGATTTAGCCTATTACAAATGAAACATGTTTGCAATGACAATTAGAGATTATAGTTGCTTATGCCATGCTTAATTAGCTAGGAGTTTATAATGGTTTATCTTGCGTGCCAACATGCTATTAAAATGGTCGTGATGGGGTGGTATCCTCCTTTGAACGATTCGAGTGGCTTGACTTGGCACATGTTCACTCATGTAGTTGAAACAAAATCAACCTAGCCTCCACGATATTTATGTTCATGGTGAATTATATCCTACTCATGCTTGCATTTGGTGTTGATTAATTTTAATGCATGTTCATGATTGTTGTCGCTCTCTAGCTGGTCGCTTCCCAGTCTTTTTCTAGCCTTCACTTGTACTAAGCAGGAATACTGCGTGTGCATCCAACTCCATAAACCCCAAAGTTGTTCCATATGAGTCCACCATACCTTCCTATATACGGTATCTACCTGCCGTTCCAAGTAAATCTGTATGTGCCAAACATTAAACCTTCAAATAAACATTCTGTTTTGTATGCTCGAATAGCACATGTATCAACTAGGGCTATCTGTATCCTCCATGCTAGGCGGGTTATTCTCAAGAGGAGTGGACTCCTCTCCTCACTCACGAGAACATGGCTGGTCACCAGGATGCCCAGTCCCATGCTTTAAGCAAATCAAATCAAAATAATTGCAAACAAAACTCCCCCAGGATTGTTGCTAGTTGGAGGCACCCGTTGTTTCGGGAAAGCCATGGATTGATGCTTGTTGGTGGTGGGGGAGTATAAACTTTAGCATTCTGAACCGCCTATAATGTGTGTAGCATGGAAGATATCGAGATCTCTCAGTTGTTATGTTGACAATGAAAGTATACCGCTCAAAATATTATTCATATCTATTTCAAAATCAAGCTCTGGCACCTCTACAAATCCCTACTTCCCTTTGTGAAGGGCTTATCCATTTACTTTTATGTTGACTCATCATCCTCTTATTAAAAAGCACCAGTTGGAGAGCACCGCTGTCATTTGCATCCATTACTATAAATTTATATTGAGTATGACTAGATCTCTTTTACCATGAATTACAATGTTTAGTCAGTCCTTGATCTTTAAAGATGGTCTACATTTATGTTTTGCGGTCTCAGAAAGGGCTAGCGAGATACCATCTTGTTATATCATATTATGATTGTTTTGAGAAAGTGTTGTCATTCGAGATTTATTATTATTGCTCGCTAGTTGATTATGCCATTGATGTGAGTAAACATGAGACCCCAGTGTTATTGTGAATATGGTTCGACATAATCTTTGCTGAAAACTTGAATGCTGGCTTTACATATTTACAACAACAAGAGCAAACAGAGTTTGTAAAAGTTTTTGTTTATCACTTTCAGTTTATCAACTGAATTGCTTGAGGACAAGCAAAGGTTTAATCTTGGGGGAGTTGATACGTCTCCATTGTATCTACTTTTCCAAACACTTTTGCCCTTGTTTGGACTCTAACTTGCATGATTTGAATGGAACTAACCCGGACTGACGTTGTTTTCAGCAGAATTGCCATGGTGTTATTTTTGTGCAGAAACAAAAGTTCTCGGAATGACTTGAAACTTCACGGAGATTATTTTTGGAAATAATAAAAAATATTGGCGAAAGAATCAAGGCCAGGGGGCCCACACCCTGTCCACGAGGGTGGGGGCGCGCCTACCCCCTGGGCGTGCCCCCTGCCTCGTGGGCCCCCTTATGCTCCACCGGCCTCAACTCCAACTCCATATATTCGTGTTCGGGGAGAAAACAATCAAAGAGAAGGATTAATTGCGTTTCACGATACGGAGCCGCCGCCAAGCCCTAAACTCTCTCGGGAGGGAGGGCTGATCTGGAGTCCGTTCGGGGCTCCGGAGAGGGGAATCCGTCGCCATCGTCATCATCAACCTTCCTCCATCACCAATTTCATGATGCTCACCGCCGTGCGTGAGTAATTCCATCGTAGGCTTGCTAGACGGTGATGGGTTGGATGCGATTTATCATGTAATCGAGTTAGTATTGTTAGGATTTGATCCCTAGTATCCACTATGTTCTGAGATTGATGTTGCTATGACTTTGCTATGCTTAATGCTTGTCACTAGGGCCCGAGTCCATGATTTCAGATGTGAACCTATTATGTTTTCATGAATATATGTGAGTTGTTGATCCTATCTTGCAAGTTAATAGTCACCTACTATGTGTTATGATACGGCAGCCCTGAAGTGACAATAATCGGGACCACTCCCGGTGAGGACCATAGTTTGAGGAGTTCATGTATTCACTATGTGTTAATGCTTTGGTCCGGTACTCTATTAAAAGGAGGCCTTAATATCCCTTAGTTTCCAATAGGACCCCGCTGCCATGGGAGGGTAGGACAAAAGATGTCATGCAAGTTCTTTCCCATAAGCACGTATGACTATATTCGGAATACATGCCTACATTATATTGATGAATTGGAGCTAGTTCTGTGTCACCCTATGTTATAACTGTTGCATGAATAATCGCATCCGGCATAATTATCCATCACCGATCCAATGCCTACGAGTTTTCCGTATATTGTTCTTCGCTTATTTAATTTTTCGTTGCTACTATTACAATCACTATAAAACCCAAAAATATTACTTTTGCTACTGTTACCACTACTATCATATTACTTTGCTACTAAATACCTTGCTACAGATATTAAGTTTCCAGGTGTGGTTGAATTGACAACTCAGCTGCTAATACTTGAGAATATTCTTTGGCTCCCCTTGTGTCGAACAAATAAATTTGGGTTGAATACTTTACCCTCGAAAACTGTTGCGATCTCCTATACTTGTGGGTTATCAAGCACCGACGTGCATCAGTGATTGAGTGCATGACTATAGAAGGTATTATTCATGTAAACAGAATAACCATTATTATCTGACTCAAATGAATAACCGCATTGCAATAAACACGATCTCATCATGTTCATGCTCAATGTAGACACCAAATAACATTTATCTAGGTTAACACTAATCCCGAAGGTAGAGGGAGCGTGCACTGGTGATCACATCAACCTTGGAAACACTTCGAACACACATCGTCACCTCGCCCTTAGCTAGTCTCCGTTTATTCCGCAGGATTTGTTTCGAGTTACCAATATTAGAAACTGAACTGGTATCTAATACCTAGGTGCTACTAGGAGTACTCGTAAGGTACACATCAATAACATGTATATTAAATATACTTTTGTTGAAGTTACCAGCCTTCTTATCTACCAAGTATCTGGGGCAGTTCCGCTACCAGTGACCACCCCCTTACAATAGAAGCACTTAGTCTCGGGTTTGGGTTCAACCTTAGGTTTCTTCACTAGAGCAGCAACTGGCTTGCCATTCATGAAGTTTCCCTTCTTTCCCTTGCCCTTCTTGAAACCAGTGGTCTTGTTAACCATCAACACTTGCTGCTCCTTCTTGATTTCTACCTTCACGGCCTTAAGCACCGTGAACTGCTCTGGGATCATCTCCATCCCTCCTTGCATGTTATAGTTCATCACAAAGCTCTAGTAGCTTGGTGATAGTGACTTGAGAACTATGTCAATCACTATCTTATCTGGAAGATTAACTCCCACTTGATTCAAGCGACTATAGTACCCAGATATTCTGAGCACATGCTCACTGGCTGAGCTATTCTCCACCATCTTGTAGGCAAAGAACTTGTTAGAGGTCTCATACCTCTCAACACGGGCATGGGCCTGAAATACCAATTTCAGCTCTTGGAACATCTCATATGTTCCATGGCGTTCAAAACGTCTTTGGATCCCCGATTCTAAGCCGTATAGCATGGTGCACTAAACTATCAAGCAGTCATCAAAACATGTCTGCCAGATGTTCACAACATCCATAGACGATGCTAGACGAGTTGGCACACCGAGCAGTGCATCAAGGACATAAGCATTCTGTGCAGCAGTGAGGACAATCCTCAGACTACAGATCTAGTCCGCATAATTGCTTACAATATCTTTCAACTTAGTCTATCTCTAGGAACATATTAAAACAGGGAGGTACGACGCGAGCTATTGATCTACAACATAATTTGCAAAGACAACTTAGACTATTTTTCATGAAAATGAGTTCAATTAATCATATTACCTAAGAAATCCCACTCAAATCAACATCCCTCTAGTTTTCCGAGTGTAACATCATCCAAATTCACCAACCCAAGTCCAATCATCACATGAGATGAGGTGGTTTCAATGGTGAACATCTCCGTGTTGATCATATCTACTATATGACACATGCTCGATGTTTCGGTCTCTTGTGTTCCGGGCCATGTCTGAACATGCCAGGATCATCAATTTTAACCCAAGTGTTCCGCATGTGGAAAACTCGCTTGCACCCGTTGTATGTGAATGTAGAGTTTATCACACCCGTCATCACGTGGTGCTTCGAAACGACGAACTTTCGCAACGGTGCACACTTGGGGATAACACAATTTTATCTTGAAATTTTAGTGAGGGATAACCTTATAATTCTACTGTCGTCCTAAGCAAAATAAGATGCATAAAAGGATTAACATCACATGCAAATCATAAGTGACATGATATGGCCATCAACTTGTGCTTTTGATCTCCATCTCCAAAGCACCAGCATGATCTCCATCGTCACCGACATGAAACCATGATCTCCATCATCGTGCCGCCATCGGGGTTGTCACGCCAACCATGCTTCTACTACTATTGCTACTGCTTAGTGATAAAGTAAAGCATTACATAGCGCTTAATGATTGACACATAGGTAATACAATAATTAAAGACAACCCTATGGCTCCTGCCGGTTGTCGTATGCATCGACATGCAAGTCGATATAAACTATTACAAACATGATCATCTCATACATCAAATATATTTCATCATGTCTTTGGCCATATTATATCACAACATACCCTGCAAAAACAAGTTAGACGCCCTCTAATTGTTGTTGCATGTTTTACGTGGCTGCTGTGGGTATCTAGCAAGAACGATTCTTACCTACGCAAAGCCACAATGGTGATATGCAAGTTGCTATTTAACCTTCTACAAGGACCGTCTTTGTCGAATCCGATTCAACTAAGATGGGAGAGACTGACACCCGCCAGCCATCTTTATGCAACAAAGTCACATGTCTGTCGATGGAACCGGTCTCATGTACGTGGACATGTAAAGTTAGTCCGGGCCGCTTCATCCCACAATACTGCCGAATCAAGAAAAGACCAAGGAAGGAAGCAATCTGAACATCAACACCCACAAACTCCTTTGTGTTCTACTCGTGATGTCATCTACACATAGACCTAGCTCATGATGCCACTTTTGGGGAACGTTGCATGGGAAACAAAAAAAATTGTACGCTCACCAAGATCAATCTAGGAGGTGACCATCTATGAGAGGAGAGATTGGATCTACATACCCTTGTAGATCGCTAAGCGAAAGTGTTAAGAAATGCGGTTGATGTAGTCGAACATCTTCACGATCCAATCACAATCCGTCCCGCAAACTCCCGATCTAGTGTCGAACCAACGACACCTCCGTGTTCAACACACGTACGGCTTGATGACGCCTTCACCTCCTCGATCCAGCGAGTGATGGTGAAGTAGTAGCTCGAGTCCTCCGGCAGCACGACTGCGTGATGGCGGTGGTGGTGGAGAAATCTCGACAGAGCTTCGCTAAGCACTACGGAGAAGAAGATGGACTACGAGGGAGAGGAGGAGCAGGCGTCGTGGCACAAATAGATCCGTATGGGTGTGGATGCCCTCTCTCTACCTCTCTATATATAGGGGGAAGGGAGGAGGAGGGGGCGCGGAGGAGGAGGGGGCGCCTTAGATCCCATCTAGGGGGCAGCGGCCACAGGGGGAAGCTCTAGATGGGTTTTGGGCGCCTCCCACCCCCGGGAGCCTTGGCCCCCAAGGCAAAGGGGTTGGCTGCCCTAGGGGGCACCCCACCCCTTTTGGTTACATGGGATGGGGTGAGGGGGCACACAACCCCTTAGTGGGCTGGTTGGCCCCTCCCCTTCGCCCATGAAGATCCCAACACTTGCCCCCCCCCCCCCCAAAACCCCTTTCGGTCATGCTGGTCATCACCCGGTACCCCTGAAACACCTTCGGACTCCAATACCCTTCGTCCAGTATATCAATCTTCACCTCCGGACCATTCTAGAGTTCCTCGTCACCTCTGGGATCTCATCCGGGACTCCGAACAACCTTCGGCGACCACCATAATGACTCAACTATACTTATATCGTCACCAAACGTTAAGTGTGTAGATGAAGGAAATATGCCCTAGAGGCAATAATAAAGTTGTTATTTATATTTCCTTATATCATGATAAATGTTTAGTATTCATTCTAGAATTGTATTAAACGGAAACTTAGTACATGTGCAAATACATAGACAAACAGAGTGTCCTTAGTATGCCTCTACTTGACTAGCTCGTTAATCAAAGATGGTTAAGTTTCCTGACCATAGACATGTGTTGTCATTTGATCAATGGGATCACATCATTAGAAAATGATGTGATGGCCAAGACCCATCCGTTAGCTTAGCATAATGATCGTTTAGTTTTATTGCTATTGCTTTCTTCATGACTTAAACATATTCCTCTGACTATGAGATTATGCAACTCCAAAATACCGGAGGAACACTTTGTGTGCTATCAAACGTCACAACGTAACTAGGTGATTATAAAGATTCTCTACAAGTGTCTCCTATGGTGTTTGTTGATTTGGCATAGATCGAGATTAGGATTTGTCACTCTGTGTATCAGAGAGGTATCTCTGGGCCCTCTCGGTAATGCACATCACTATAAGCCCTACAAGCAATGTGACTAATGAGTTAGTTATGGGATGATGCATTATGGAACGAGTAAAGATACTTTCCGGTAATGAGATTGAACTAGGTATGATGATAACGACGATTGAATCTCGGGCAAGTAACATACCGATGACAAAGGGAATGATGTATGTTGTTATGCGGTTTGATCGATAAAGATCTTCGTAGAATATGTAGGAGCCAATATGAGCATCCAGGTTCCGCTATTGGTTATTGATCGGAGATGTGTCTTGGTCATGTCTACATAGTTCTCGAACCCATAGGGTCCGCACGCTTAATGTTCAATGACAATTTGTATTATGAGTTATGTGTTTTGATAAGCGAAGTTTGTTAGGAGTCCCGGATGGGATCACAGAAATGATGAGGAGTCTCGAAATTGTTGAGAGGTAATGATTCATATATTGGAAGGTTATATACCAACACCGGAATGGTTCTGAAGAAGATCGGGGATTTTTCGGAGTACCGGGAGGTTACCGGAACCCCCCAGGGAAGTTAATGGGCCTATATGGAGAGAGGGAGGATGCCACAGGAGGTGGCGTCCCCCAAGCCCAATCCGAATTGGACAAGGGGTGGGGGTGCGGCCCCCTTTCTTTCTCTCTCTTCCTCCTTTCCCCTTTCCCCTCTTCGTTAGATGGAAGGATGGGGGGTGCGAATCCTACTAGGAACCCCAGAGGCACAACATCAATTGTCTTAGCCGTGTGCGGTGCCCCCCTCCACATTTTACCACCTCGATCATATTGTCGTAGTGCTTAGACGAAGCCCTGCGCAGATCACATCATCAACATTGTCACACACCATCGTGTTGACGAAACTCTCCCTCGACCCTCTACTGGATCAAGAGCTCGAGGGACGTCATCGTGCTGAACGTGTGCTGAACACGGAGGTGTCGTACATTTGGTACTTGGATCGGTTGGATCGTGAAGAAGTTCGACTACATCAACCGCGTTACTAAACGCTTCCGCTTTCGGTCTACAAGGGTACATGGACACACTCTCCCCTCTCGTTACTATGCATCTCCTATATAGATCTTGCATGATCGTAGGAATTTTTTTGAATTACTACGTTACCCAACAGTGGCATCCGAGCCAGGTCTATGCGTAGATAATTTATGCACGAGTAGAACACAATGAGTTGTGGGCGATAATTGTCATACTGCTTACCACCAACGTCTTACTTTGATTCAGTGGTATAGTTGGATGAAGCAGCCCGGACCGACATTACATGACCGTGTCCATGAGACTGGTTCTACCAATGTGCTTCGCACACTGGTGGCTAGCGGGTGTCTATTTCTCCAACTTTAGTTGAATCGAGTTTGACTACGGCCGGTCCTTGTTGAAGGTTAAAACAACACACTTGACGAAAAATCATTGTGGTTTTGGTGCGTAGGTAAGAACGGTTCTTGCTAGAAGCCCGTAGCAGCCACGTAAAACTTGCAACAACAAAGTAGAGGACATCTAACTTGTTTTTGCAGGGCATGTTGTGATATGATATGGTTAAGACATGATGAGATATAAATTGTTGTATGAGATGATCATGTTTTGTAAAAGTTATTGGCAACTGACAGGAACCTTATGGTTGTTGCTTTATTGTATGAAATTCAATCACCATGTAATTGCTTTACTTTATCACTAAGCGGTAGCGATAGTTGTAGAAGCAATAGTTGGTGAGGCGACAACGAGGTTACGATGGAGATCAAGGTGTCAAGCCGGTGACGATGGAGATCATGATGGTGCTTTAGAGATCGAGATCAAAGGCACAAGATGATGATGGCCATATCATGTCACATATTTTGATTGCATGTGATGTTTATCCCTTATGCATCTTATTTTGCTTAGTATGGCGGTAGCACTATAAGATGATCCCTCACTAAATTTCAAGGTACAAGTGTTCTCCCTGAATATGCACCGTTGCTACAGTTCGTCGTGCCGAGACACCACGTGATTACAATGGTTGCAAGCCAGTTTTGCACGTGTAGAATACTGGGGTTAAACTTGACGAGCCTAGCATATGCAGATATGGCCTCGGAACACTGAAACCGAAAGGTCGAACATGAATCATATAGTAGATATGATCAACATAGTGATGTTCACCATTGAAAACTACTCCATCTCACGTGATGATCGGACATGGTTTAGTTGATATGGATCATGTGATCATTTAGATGACTAGATGGATGTCTATCTAAGTGGGAGTTCTTAAGTAATATGATTAATTGAACTTTAATTTATCATGAACTTAGTGCCTGATAGTTTTTTGCATATCTATGTTGTTGTAGATCAATGGCCCATGCTACTATTCCCTTGAATTTTAATGCATTCCTAGAGAAAGCTAAGTTAAAAGATGATGGTAGCAACTACACATACTGGGTCCGTAACTTGAGGATTATCATCATTGCTGCACAGAAGAATTACGTCCTGGAAGCACCGCTAGGTGCAAGACCCGTTGCAGGAGCAACTTCGGACGTTATGAACATCTGGCTGAGCAAAGCTGATGACTACTCGATAGTTCAGTGTGCCATGCTTTACGACTTAGAATCGGGACTTCAAAGACGTTTTGAACTTCATGGATCATATGAGATGTTCCAGGAGTTGAAGTTAATATTTCAAGCAAATGCCCGAGTTGAGAGATATGAAGGTTCCAACAAGTTCTACAGCTACAAAATGGAGGAGAATAGTTCTGTCAATGAACAAATACTCAGAATGTCTGGGTACCATAACCACTTGACTCAGCTGAGAGTTAATCTTCCCGATGATAGTGTCATTGACAGAGTTCTTCAATCACTGCCACCAAGCTATAAATGCTTCGTGATGAACTACAATATGCAAGGGATGAACAAGACAATTCCAGAGCTCTTCATGATGCTAAAGGTTGCGGAGGTTGAAATCAATAAGGAGCATCAAGTGTTGATGGTTAACAAGACCACTAGTTTCAAGAAAAAAAGCAAAGGGAAGAAGGGCAACTTCAAGAAGAATGGCAAGGAAGTTGCTGCTCAAGGGAAGAAGCCCAAGTCTGGACCTAAGCCGGAAACTAAGTGCTTCTACTGCAAAGGGACTAGTCACTGGAAGCGGAACTGCCCCAAGTATTTGGTGGATAAGAAGGATGGCAAAGTGAAAGGCATATTTGATATACATGTTATTGATGTATACCTTACCAATGCTCGTAGTAGCGCCTGGGTATTTGATACTGGCTATGTTGCTCATATTTGCACTCGAAACAGGGGCTATGGATTAAACGAAGATTGGCAAAGGACGAAGTGACATTGCGCGTGGGAAATGGTACCATCGTCAATGTGATCGCCGTCGGCATGCTACCTTTATATCTACCATCGAGTTTAGTTTTATACCTGAATAATTGTTATTTGGTGCCAGCGTTGAGCATGAACACTATATCTGGATCTTGTTTGATGCGAGACGATTATTCATTTAAATCAGAGAATAATGGTTGTTCTATTTATATGAGTAATATCTTTTATGGTCATGCACCCTTGATGAGTGGTCTATTTTTGTTGAATCTCGATTGTAGTGATACACATATTCATAATATTGAAGCCAAAAGATGCAAGGTTAATAATGATAGTGCAACTTATTTTTGCACTGCTGTTTAGGTCATATTGGTGTAAAGTGCATGAAGAAACTCCATGCTGATGGGCTTTTGGAATCACTTGATTATGAATCACGTGATGCTTGCGAACCATGCCTTGTGGGCAAGATGACTAATTCTCCATTCTCCGAAACAATGGAACGAGCAACTGACTTATTGGAAATAATACATACTGATGTATGCGGTCCAATGAGTGTTGAGGCTCGCGGCGGGTCTTGTTATTTTTGGACCTTCATAGATGATTTGAGCGGATATGGGTATATCTACTTGATGAAACATAAGTCTGAAACATTTGAAAAGTTCAAAGAATTTCAGACTGAAGTGGAAAATCATTGTAACAAGAAAATAAAGTTTCTACGATCTGATCGTGGAGGTGAATATTTGAGTTATGAGTTTGGTCTTCATTTGAAACAATGTGGAATAGTTTCTCAACTCACGCCACCTAGAACACCACAGTGTAATGGTGTGTCCGAACATCGTAACCGTACTTTATTAGATATGGTGCGATCTATGATGTCTCTTACTGATTTACCGCTATCATTTTGGGGTTTGTGCTTTAGAGACGGCCGCATTCACATTTAATAGGGCACCATCTAAATCCGTTGGGACGACACCATATGAACTATGGTTTGGCAAGAAACCTAAACTGTCGTTTCTTACAGTTTGGGGATGCGATGCATATGTGAAAAAGCTTCAAACTAATAAGCTCGAACCTAAATCGGAGAAATGTGTCTTCATAGGATACCCAAAGGAGACTGTTGGGTACACCTTCTATCACAGATCTGAAGGCAAGATATTCGTTGCTAAGAATGGATCCTTTCTAGAGGAGTTTCTCTTGAAACAAGTGAGTGGGAGGAAAGTAGACCTTGATGAGGTAATTGTACCTTCTCCCGAATTGGAAAGTAGTTCATCACTGAAATCAGTTCCAGTGATTCCTACACCAATCAGTGAGGAAGCTAATGATGATGAGCATGAAACTTCAGATCAAGTTACTACCAAACCTCGTAGGTCAACCAAAGTACGATCCGCACCAGAGTGGTACGAAAATCCTATTCTGGAAGTCATGTTACTTGACCATGATGAGCCTACTGTAGGGTAACGCAGCAGGAAACAAAAATTTTCCGACCTACACACCAGCCCTGGACCACTATGGAGACTGCATAGATGGTTTGATCTTTTTTGTTACCGACTCGTAGCGTAGCGGGAAGTAGAGTCGATGACGATCAGCGGTGCAGATCCCCGCAGCTAGGATTTACAACCTCCCAACCGTGAGGATGTATACCCTCATCTGCTCCTCAGACAGCCCTCCGGGAGGCGGTCGAATAGCCCCCCCAGACGGTGTCACGGATAGCCCTTCGGGAGGACCTTCGAAACTCGGACGGTCACTCGGACAGCCCTTCGGGAGTACCTTCGAAACTCGAACGGTCACACGGACAGCCCTCCGGGAGGCACTCATGAACTAAGACTGAAACTACGATCTCTCTACAGAGTTGCACACATACGGTGTTGGGGATATTATTACTGGACATAAACCGGCCAGGAGCAGCCGGATTAACTTTATGAAGATTAGAAGCCCATGAAGACGTAAGAATGATGGCGCTTTATGAAGGCCCAAGGCCCAAAGGTGAGTTAAAGCCTGTAGATATAAACCGACCTTATTATGTAACTTGCATTGTAAGATAGGAAGTATAAAGACCGAACCAGACACGTTTATGATCCGGCTTCGGGACTCTGTAAACTGGCGGGCGTCAACCTATGTATATAAAGGGATGACCCGGCAGCGGTTTAGGGAGGACAGACAACAACTCGAGGGCCAGTCAAAGCGGATTCCCTCCCTGGTCATTGAAACCCCAGCAATACCAATCACAACTAGACGTAGGCTTTTACCTTCACCGAAGGAGCCAAACTATTATAAACTTCCCATGTCCCCTTGTCCAGTTTAACCCCTTTAAGCTAACCCATTGCGATGGCTCCACGACTAAGTCCTTTCACAAGGACATCTGTCGTGACAAACCCATGACAGTTGGCGCCCGCCGTGGGGCTATCGCACGATGGTTTCGAGTTCTTAAAGGGCAGCTTTGATGGACTCAAAGGATACGCTGTGGGCCGGATGACGAAGAGTCGTCGCGGCAAGCTCTACATTGACAACGTAGGATGGGGCCCCGAGGCTGATTCAATCAAATACGGGTATCGGGTCCCCTTTGGTGGGATTCACATCTTCATCGGCAACATTGGTGAACCGGGCCCTGAGCCGAACACCTGCACCGACATCATCGAGACGGCTCAGCGTGCAAGCCCTTCCCCGGTTCAGCCCGCGACGAACCATGTTTTCGTAGGTGTCATCAATGGAGCAGTATATGAGGACGGACCAGCATCTGATGGAGAAACCGTTGTCTGCTCCGACGACGAGTCTTCTGGAGAGACCGAATCGCTCTATGAGTTGCATGATGGCCGGATTGTGGAGGTTCCGAGGGCAACAGTATTCCGGACTCCCCTGATCTGCCAAACCAGGCCGCTATCTTCATGGCCGGTACACAATCAGTGCCCCACTCATCAACCGCCGCAGCAATGCTCTCCGGTTCAGCAACAGCCACGCTGGCGGGGGCAGGGAGCTCTGCGCCACCTCCGGCTCAAGTTCTGTCTGACTTGTTCGATTCTTTGGCAACATTGATGGCTGCAGAGGTGGATGCAGCAGCCCGGGATCAGCACAACATGGAGATCGCAAAGGTAAAGGATCAGATAACTTAGGCTAAAGCGGACCTAGCAGCAGAGAATGCTAGGATGGCTACAGAACGGGCCGAGTTGGAAGCTCAGACCTACCGGCTTAGGCTGGATCAGAATGTTTCAGAGGAAGTCATGAGAAGAAGATACTGATCGCATCTCCCGCCGAGTTATGAGCCAAGAAATCTCTTCAATACACCAGGAGCAAGAACGAGTAACCCACCAATATTAAACGGGGCGGAGGCGCCAGGAACAGGAGCGCCGGTTTAGCCGCGCGCGATGGACCCGCCTCGTCAGAACAACATTGTGCCACAGTATATTCCAATACCTCCCGGGCATTACTCCAACCCGTTGGACAACATTGTGGCCGCCGCTTCACGATTGGCATCCCTCCCAACCGACAGCGAATCACCAGTTGCGATTGAGGCACGACGGGCCAGAGATCTCCTTCGAACAGCTCTAAACCAGCAGTAGGCATATTCGCACAGTCGTTAGAGGATTCATTCCACCCCCCCCCCCCCCCCCCCGTCCAAGCCGGAGCTACAGCAGGCACGTTAAGGATGAACCGGCCGTATCAAGCAGTGCACGTCACCGCAATTCGCCGCGAGGGCACAACCCGGCAGGGGGAGGTGCTAATGCGCAAGATGTGGTTGATCATGGTCGCGCGCGTCGAGAGGCCGACTTAGCAGCTCTGCATGGAGCCCGTCAACCTACTCTGGTTCACCCTACTGCTTCAGTAGAGCCAGGTGTGGTATTCAGTTCCTTAGGGGTGCCGTGTCTTACCCGCGCTTTGCGTAATGTGAGACTGCCCAAGGATTTCAAAGGACCTTGTAAGGTACCCAATTATACCGCCGATCTGCAAACAGAGGCATGGGTTGAAAGCTACAAGATGGCAATGGAGATGTTAGATGTGGATGAAGCAATATGTGCTAAATACTTCACCATGATGTTGGAAGGGACAGCTCGTACTTGGTTGAAGAGCTTACCAACTAACTCTATCGGATCATGGGCCGAACTGAAGCACCGGTTTATCCATAACTTCAAAGATACTTGTAAGCAACCCATATCAATTGTGGATCTGGCCGCTTGTGTCCAAGAGGATGGGGAGTCCACAACCCATTGGGTAAAGCGGGTCTCAGCTATTTCGCATTCATCAGATCGTATCAATGCAGATACCGCAGTTCTAACATTGAAGGGAAATTGCCGTTTTCTACCGCTCAAATAGAAGTTAGGAAGGCTCAAACATCACTGCAATGATATGTCAACGCTTATGGCCGCTTTGGTTAAATACGCTGATTCAGATAATACCAAAGACCCTGACTCAGAGGAGGACAAACCGGGGAAAGGGAAAAAGAACGGCAACACCAAGGGTCAACAGCATAATCCGGCAAGCCATGGGAACAATGGTAAGCGCAAGGCCGACAACAGTTTGGACTTTGTGGCTAACACCAATGCTCAGGAGAATGGTCAGCGCCGTAAGGGCAAGCAGCCCCAGAGGGACGGAGGTTCAGGCCCCAATTTGGAGCGCCTGTTAAATCAACCTTGTCCAAAGCATGGATCAAAGGAGAAGCCAGCATCGCATCTTTGGAAGGATTGCTATATCATGCGAGATTTCAAGAACTCCAATATGTTTTAGTACGATAATGGCCCGCCCGGTGGTTCAGGAGGTGGTTTCCATGGGCCGGGTTACGGAGGCGGCAGCTCCGGTTCAGGATTTCAGGGCAATCAAACCGGACACAACAATCAAGGGAACCAGGGCAACCAAGGAGGTTATAACCATCAGGGGAACCAGCAGCAGCAGTAGTCGGGTTATCAGAGCAATCCTAAGCAGTTACATAGTGGGCAGTATCATGTCTTCACCACTAGCTTGTGTAAGCATGATCAGAAGCTTCACAAGAGGGCAGTAAACTCTGTTGAACCGGCGGTGCCTCAATATTTGCGCTGGTCTGAGCAACCCATTTTGTGGAGTAGAGAGGATCACCCCCCGCCCCTGGGTTGACAATCTGGGCCATCTGGCTTTAGTGGTTGCCCCTCAAGTTGGGGGATATAAGTTCACTAAGGTACTCATGGATGGGGGAAGTAGTATCAACATTTTATATTATGATACCTTCCGTCGTATGGGGTTGACAGATCAGAATCTTAAGTCGTCAAACACCGTTTTTCATGGTGTGGTGCCTGGCAAGTCTGCATATCCAGTGGGCAAGATAGCCTTAGAGGTGGCTTTTGGAGATGACCATGATTTAAGATCAGAAACATTGACTTTTGAGGTGGTGAACATCAAAAGTTCGTATCACGCTTTGTTTGGGCGACCGGCTTATGCTAAGTTCATGGTGAGGCCGTGTTATGTTTATCTACAGCTTAAAATGCCAGGTCATAAGGGGACCATCACAGTACACGGGAGCAGGCAGATCGCTTTGGAATGTGAGGAAGGTGATGCGGCTTATGCTGAGTCGGTTTGTGCCACGGAGGAGCTGAAGTTTTATAAAGACCAAGTTGATCCGGCAGATATGACCTCTTTGAAAAAGCCAACTACGGAACACGATCCGGCGTTGAAATTTAAATCGGCCACAGATACTAAGATGGTTGATTTTGTTCCTGGCGATTCATCCAAGCAGTTCAGCATCAGCACAAACCTGGATCCCAAATAGGAAAGCACGCTCAACGAGTTCATCCGTGAGAACCGGGACATCTTTGCATGAAAACCTTCTGACATGCCAGGTGTACCGAGGGAACTCGCTGAGCACACACTTAACATTGATCCTAAGTTTAAACCGGTCCGACAGTTTCTCTGCCGCTTCAATGAAGAAAGGCGCAATGCTATTGGTGAAGAGGTAGCTCAGTTGTTGGCCACGGGGTTTATCGTGGAGGTCTTTCACCCGGAATGGTTGGCTAATCCGGTGCTAGTTCTTAAGAAAAACGACACTTGGTGTATGTGTGTAGATTACACAGATTTGAACAAGGCTTTCCCTGCAGACCCCTTTGCCCTCCCTCGTATTGATCAGATCATTGATGCTATGGCGGGTTGTGACCATTTATGTTTTCTGGATGCTTATTCTGGTTATCATCTTATCAAAATGGTAGTTAAGGACCAGGAGAAGACAACTTTCATAACTCCCTTTGGAGCCTTCTGCTATGTCTCCATGCCTTTTGGGCTTAAGAGTGCCCAGGCGACTTATCAATGTTGTATTCAGAATTGTCTTCATAAGCAAATTGGGCGTAATGTTCATGCATATGTGGATGATATTGTGATAAAATCCAGGAAGGAGGAAACATTGATAGATGATTTGAGAGAAACCTTTGACAACCTCCGGGTTTACAAGATGACGCTCAATCCGGAAAAGTGTGTCTTTGGTGTCCCGGCAGGCAAACTCTTGGGTTTTCTGGTGTCAAACAGAGGCATTGAGGCTAATCCGGAAAAATCTCAGGAATTACATCTTTGGCTAAACCGATGTGTATCAATGACGTTCAACGTTTGGCCGACCGGATTGCGGCTTTGAGACGGTTTATCAGTCGTCTTGGGGAGAAGGCTATCCCTTTATATCAGATGCTAAAGAAAACAGATGATTTTGTCTGGAGCAAGGTGACTGATAAAGCGTTTGAGGATCTGAAGAGCCAGTTAGCTGAACCGCCTGTGCTTGCAGCCCCGGTCGATAAAGAGCCGTTATTGCTATATCTGGCTGCTAATGCCTGAGCTGTTAGCGTGGCTATTGTGGTGGAGCGCAAGGAAGCTGGAAAGGGGTATCCGGTTCAACAGCCGGTTTATTATTATCAGTGAGGTGCTCATTGAATCAAAGCAGAGGTATCCACATTGGCAGAAGCTGGTGTATGGAGTGTTTATGGCAATCCGGAAGCTTAAACATTATTTTCAGGGCCATCCTATCACAGTGGTCAGTTCAGCCCCTCTGGGAGATATAATTCAAAATAGAGAAGCAACTGGCTGGATTGCCAATTGGGCCATTGAGCTTGGACCTCACGGGCTCAAATACATACCTCGCACAGCGATCAAATCCCAAGCACTCGTGGATTTCATCAATGATTGGACAAAATTGCAGGTACCAAAGGAAAAGCCAGATAATACGTATTGGACTATTCACTTTGATGGATCCCGACAGTTGGAGGGCTCGGGGGCTGGAGTCATACTAACTTCCCCATGAGGTGACAAGTTTTGTTATGTCCTCCGTTTAATGTTCCCTTGTACTAACAATGCAGCTGAGTATGAGGCCTTACTCCATGGTCTTCAAATGGCTAAGGAGATGAACTTAAGCTGGGTTAAGTGCTTTGGAGATTCAGATCTGGTGGCTCAACAGGTGTCTGGCACTTGGGATTCTAAAGACCCACTCATGGCTGCATATCGACGAGAGGTGGATACAGTAGCTGGTCACTTCAAGGGTTATCAGGTGGACCATATAGACCGGCGAAAGAACGAAGCGGGGGACGCTTTAAGCCGCCTTGGTTCTTAGCATAAACTGGTCCCACCAAATGTTTTTCTTGACGTGCTGCATAATCCGTTGGTCAAGGTACCAACAGAGGAGGAGTTGGCTATTCCTGACCTGGAGGCTCAATTGGTGGCAGCTTTGCATGTCATACCAGATTGGACAATCCCATACCTGGCTTACATGAACCGGGGCGAGTTACCGAAGGATGAAACATCGGCCCGACAGATAATCCGGCGTTCCAAGTCAATGACCATACTCAACGGAGACTTACATCATTACAGTGTCTCAGGGGCAATTCAGCGTTATGTCTCTCCTCAAGAGGGTTGTGAGATTTTGCGAGAAATCCATGAAGGGAATTGTGGTCACCACGCTGGTTCAAAGTCTTTGGTAGCTAAAGCTTTTCGCCACGGTTTTTATTGGTTAACAACTCACGCTGATGCGGAGGACTTAGTCAAAAGATGTGACGGTTGTCAAAAATTCGCACACCGTGCTCATATTCTGACTCAGGAGTTGAGGATGATTCCAATAGCGTGACCGTTTGTGACTTGGGGGCTTGATATGGTTGGACCATTTAAGCGCTCCAAGGACAAAAAGACCCACTTGTTAGTGGCAGTTGACAAATTCACCAAATGGGTGGAAGCAGAGCTAGTCAGTAAGTGTGATGCGGCCACGGCGGTTCAGTTCGTCAAAAAGGTGATATTTCGGTTTGGTTTTCCACACAATATTATAACTGATAATGGTACTAATCTGTCAAAGGGAGAGATGGAGGAATTTTGCCAACGTGAGCACATCCGGCTTGATATAGCATCGGTGGCTCACCCCCAATCTAATGGTCAGTCGGAGAGGGCAAATCAAGAAATTTTGAGAGGTATTAAACCCCGGCTTATGGTTCCTTTGAAGCGGATACCGGGTTGTTGGGTTGAGGAGTTACCTTCTGTGTTATGGAGCATCAACACCACACCCAACAGATCTACGGGTTACACGCCTTTCTTCATGGTTTACGGAGCGGATGCGGTTCTTCCTAGTGACATACGTCACGACTCGCCCCGTGTGGCAGCTTATATTGAAGCTGATAATGAGACAGCACGTCAGGATTCCCTGGACCTATTAGATGAGGAGAGTGATCTTGCAGCAGCACGTTCGGCGATTTATCAACAAGATCTCCGACGTTATCACAGCCGCCGGGTTAAGACCAGAACTTTTCAAGAGGGCGATCTGGTGCTCCGGCTCATCTAGGATCAGACTGATATGCACAAATTATCCCCACCTTGGGAAGGACCTTTTGTGGTCAGCAACAATCTGCACAACGGGTGATACGTCTCCAACGTATCTATAATTTTTGATTGCTCCATGCTATATTATCTACTATTTTGGGCAATATTGGAATTTAATATCCACTTTTATATTATTTTTGGGACTAACCTATTAACCGGAGGCCCAACCCAGATTTGCTGCTTTTGCCTATTTCAGTGTTTCGAAGAAAAAGAATATCAAACGAAGTCGAAACGGAACGAAATCAACTGGAGAAGTTACTTTTGGAAGGAAAACAACCCAGGGAACTTGTAGTGCATGTCAGGGGAGACACGGGCTTCCCACGAGGGTGGGGGGCGTGCCCCCTGCCTCGTGGGGCCCCCGTGGCTCCTCCGACGTACTTCCTGCACCCATAAATATCGTCGTACCCAAAAACTTCCAGAACGGATATTAGATCGGGAGTTCCGCCGCCAGAAGCCTCCATAGCCACCGAAAGCCAATCTAGACCCGTTCTGGCACCCTGTCGGAGGGGGCAATCCTTCTCCGGTGGCCATCTTCATCATCCCTGTGCTCTCCATGACGAGGAGGAAGTAGTTCTCCCTCTGGGCTGAGGGTATGTACCAGTAGCTATGTGTTTGATCTCTCTCTCTCGTGTTCTTGATTTGGCACGATCTTGATGTATCGCGAGCTTTGCTATTATAGTTGGACCCTATGTTTCTCCTCCCCCTCTTCTCTCTTGTAATGAATTGAGTTTCCCCTTTGAAGTTATCTTATCGGATTGAGTCTTTAAAGATTTGAGAACACTTGATGTATGTCTTGGTGATCAACTTGTGGGTTTCGTGACATTGGGAACCTATGCATAGGGGTTGGCACACGTTTTCATCGTGATTCT
Organism: Triticum aestivum; assembly: GCF_018294505.1. NCBI lineage: Eukaryota > Viridiplantae > Streptophyta > Magnoliopsida > Poales > Poaceae > Triticum > Triticum aestivum. The sequence goes on along the minus strand of NC_057794.1, from coordinate 156,887,827 downwards.
CCGATAGAAAATTTGGGCACTCTTTGAGGTCCTTTGTGTTGGTTGAATAGATGAATCTGAGATTGTGTGATGCATATTGTATAATCATACCCATGGATACCTGAGGTGACATTGGAGTATCTAGGTGACATTAGGGTTTTGGTTGATTTGTGTCTTAAGGTGTTATTCTAGTACAAACTCTAGGGCTATTTGTGACACTTATAGGAATAGCCCAACGGATTGATTGTAAAGAATAACTTTGAGGTGGTTTCGTACCGTACCATAATCTCTTCGTTCGTTCTCCGCTATTAGTGACTTTGGAGTGACTCTTTGTTGCATGTTGAGGGATAGTTATGTGATCCAATTATGTTAGTATTGTTGAGGGAACTTACACTAGCGAAAGTATGAACCCTAGGCCTTATTTCCTATCATTGCAATACTGTTTACGCTCACTTTTATCATTAGTTACTTTGCTGTTTTTATAATTTCAGATTACAAATACCCATATCTACTATCCATATACCACTTGTATCACCATCTCTTCGCTGAACTAGTGATCCTATACAATTTACCATTGTATTGGGTGTGTTGGGGACACAAGAGACTCTTTGTTATTTGGTTGCAGGGTTGCTTGAGATAGACCATCTTCATCCTACGCCTCCTACGGATTGATAAACCTTAGGTCATCCACTTGAGGGAAATTTGCTACTGTCCTACAAACCTCTGCACTTGGAGGCCCAACAACGTATACAAGAAGAAGGTTGTGTAGTAGACATCAAGCTCTTTTCTGGCGCCGTTGCCGGGGAAGCAAGGAAAGCGGCACTAACACACCCCATCAACTAAGCTCTTTTCTGGCGCTGTTGCCGGGGAGGTGAGTGCTTGAAGGTATATCTTTAGATCTTGCAATCGAGTCTTTTAGTTTCTTGTTTTATCACTAGTTTAGTTTATAAAAGAAAACTACCAAAAATGGAATTGAGTTTGTCTCATACGCTTCACCTTTTTAATATCTTTCGTGAGTATGATGGAAAGGATAATTGTGCTCAAGTGCTAGAAGAAGAAATCTATAAAATGTTTGGCACTAAATATTTGAATGATGAGCGTGATTGCAATGTTGTTAGTATGAATTCCTTGAATATCCATGATACTAATGATATGCAATGCCACAAGCTTGGGGAAGCTATGTTTGATGAAGATGATATTTTTTGTCCCCCAAGCTTTGATGAGCAAATTCACTATGATGAAAGCATGCCTCCTATCTATGATGATTATTGTGATGACATGTATGATTTAAAGAATAATTATAACAATGAAACTTGTCATCTTGATCTTAATTTTCAATCACATGATAGTTGTTTTGTTGAGTTTGCTCCCACTATTATTCATGAGAAGAAATTTGCTTATGTGGAGAGTAGTAAATTTTCTATGCTTGTAGATCATGAAAAGAATGCTTTAGGTGCTGGTTATATTGTTGAATTCATTCATGATGCTACCAAAAATTATTATGAGGGAGGAACATATTCTTGTAGGAATTGCAATAATATCAAGTTTCCTCTCTATGTGCTTAAAGTTTCAAAGTTATGCTTGTTTTACCTTCCTATGCAAGTTGATTATTGTTCCCACAAGTTGTTTGCTCACAAAATCCCTATGCATAGGAAGTATGTTATACTTAAATGAGCTAGTCATTTTCTTCATGATGCTCTCTTTATGTTCCAATTCTTATCCTTTATGTGAGCATCATTCAAATCATCATGCCTAGCTAGGGGCATTAAACAATATCGCTTGTTGGGAGGCAACCCAATTTTATTTTTGTTCCTTGCCTTTTGTTCCTGTTTAGTAATAAATAACCCATCTAGCCTATGTTTAGATGTGGGTTTATGTGTTTAATTAGTGTTTGTGCCAAGTAGAACCGTTGGGCAGACTTGGGGGAAGTCTTTGCGATCATGCTGTAAAAAACAGAAACTTTAGCGCTCACGAGAATTGCTGTCATTTTTATTTGGAGAGTGGTATTTAGTTAATTATTTTTGCAGATGATTAATAGGTAAATTCCTAAGGTCCAGCAATTTATTTTAGAATTTTATGAGTTCCAGAAGTATACGTTTGATCCAGATTACTACAGACTGTTCTGTTTTTGACAGATTCTGTTTTTCATGTGTTGTTTACTTATTTTGATGAATCTATGGCTAGTAAAATAGTTTATAAACCATAGAGAAGTTGGAATACAGTAGGTTTAACACCAATATAAATAAATAATGAGTTCATTACAGTACCTTGAAGTGGTGATTTATTTTCTTATACTAACGGAGCTTACGAGTTTTCTGTTAAGTTTTGTGTTGTGAAGTTTTCAAGTTTTGGGTAAGGATTCGATGGACTATGGAATAAGGAGTGGCAAGAGCCTAAGCTTGGGGATTCCCAAGGCACCCCAAGGTAATATCCAAGGACACCAAAAAGCCTAAGCTTGGGGATGCCCCGGAAGGCATCCCCTCTTTCGTCTTCGTTCATCGGTAACTTTACTTGGAGCTATATTTTTATTCGCCACATGATATCTGTTTTGCTTGGAGCGTCATTTTATTTTATTTAGTTTTGCTTGCTGTTTGAATAGAATACCAAGATCTGAAATTCTTAAATGTTAGAGAGTCTTTACATAGTTGCATAATTAATCGACTACTCATTGATCTTCACTTATATCTTTCGGAGTAGTTTGTCGTTTGCTCTAGTGCTTCACTTATATCCTTTTAGAGCATGGTGGTAGTTTTATTTTGAAGAAATAGATGAACTCTCATATTTCACTTATATTATTTTGAGAGTCTTAATAGCATGGTAATTTGCTTAAAATCCTAATATGCTAGGTATTCAAGAATAATAAAATACTCTTAATGAGTGTGTTGAATACTAAGAGAAGTTTGATGCTTGATGATTGTTTTGAGATATGGAGATGGTGATATTAGAGTCATGCTAGTTGAGTAGTTGTGAATTTGAGAAATACTTGTGTTGAAGTTTGTGATGTTGGGGAACGTTGCAGAAAAAAAAAATTTCCTACGGTTTCACCAAGATCCATCTAGGAGTTCATCTAGCACCGAGTGATCGGATTGCATCTACATACCTTTGTAGATCACGCGCGGAAGCATTCAAAGAACGGGGATGAGGAAGGTGTACTCGACGTGATTCAAATCACCGGAGATCCTAGCGCCGAACGGACGGCACCTCCGCGTTCAACACACATACGGTCAGCGTAACGTCTCCTCCTTCTTGATCCAGCAAGGGGGAAGGAGAGGTTGAGGAAGATGGCTCCAGCAGCAGCACGACGGCGTGGTGGTGATGGAGCTGCAGTACTCCGGCAGGGCTTCGACAAGCTCTATGGAGGAGGAGGAGTTGTTGGAGAGGGAGAGGGAGGCACCAAAGATGTGTTATGAGAGGCCCTCCTTTCCCCACTATATATAGGGAGTCCAAGGGGGGGGCGCCGGCCCTAGGAGATCCAATCTCCTAGGGGGGTGCGGCCAAGGGAGGAATCCCTCCTCCCCAAGGCACCTAGGAGGTGCCTTCCCCCTTTGGGACTCTTCCCTTCCTTGAACCCTAGGCGCATGGGCCTCTTGGGGCTGGTGCCCTTGGCCCATATAGGCCAAGGCGCACCCCCTACAGCCCATGTGGCCCCCCGGGGCAGGTGGCCCCACCCGGTGGACCCCCGGGACCCTTCCGGTGGTCCCGGTACAATACCGGTGACCCCGAAACTTGTCCCGATGCCCGAAATAGCACTTCCTATATATAATTCTTTACCTCCGGACCATTCCGGAACTCCTCGTGACGTCCGGGATCTCATCCGGGACTCCGAACAACATTCGGGTTACTGCATATACATATCCCTACAACCCTAGCGTCACCGAACCTTAAGTGTGTAGACCCTACGGGTTCGGGAGACATGTAGACATGACCGAGATCGCTCTCCGGTCAATAACCAACAGCGGGATCTGGATACCCATGTTGGCTCCCACATGCTCCTCGATGATCTCATCGGATGAACCACGATGTCGAGGATTCAAGCAACCCCGTATACAATTCCCTTCGTCAATCGGTATGTTACTTGCCCGAGATCCGATCGTCGGTATCCCAATACCTCGTTCAATCTCGTTACCGGCAAGTCACTTTACTCGTACCGTAATGCATGATCCCGTGACCAGACACTTGGTCACTTTGAGCTCATTATGATGATGCATTACCGAGTGGGCCCAGTGATACCTCTCCGTCATACGGAGTGACAAATCCCAGTCTTGATCCGTGTCAACCCAACAGACACTTTCGGAGATACCCGTAGTATACCTTTATAGTCACCCAGTTACGTTGTGACGTTTGGTACACCCAAAGCACTCCTACGGTATCCGGGAGTTACACGATCTCATGGTCTAAGGAAAAGATACTTGACATTGGAAAACTCTAGCAAACGAACTATACGATCTTATGCTATGTTTAGGATTGGGTCTTGTCCATCACATCATTCTCCTAATGATGTGATCTCGTTATCAATGACATCCAATGTCCATAGTCAGGAAACCATGACTATCTGTTGATCAACGAGCTAGTCAACTAGAGGCTTACTAGGGACATGTTGGTGTCTATTATTCACACATGTATTACGATTTCCGGATAACACAATTATAGCATGAATAAAGACAATTATCATGAACAAGGAAATATAATAATAATGCTTTTATTATTGCCTCTAGGGCATATTTCCAACAGTCTCCCACTTGCACTAGAGTCAATAATCTAGTTACATTGTGATGAATCGAACACCCATGGAATTCTGGTGTTGATCATGTTTTGCTCTAGGGAGAGGTTTAGTCAACGGATCTGCTACATTCAGGTCCGTATGTACTTTACAAATATCTATGTCTCCATCTTGAACATTTTCACGAATGGAGTTGAAGCGACGCTTGATGTGCCTTGTCTTCTTGTGAAACCTGGGCTCCTTGGCAAGAGCAATAGCTCCAGTGTTGTCACAGAAGAGCTTGATCGGCCCCGACGCATTGGGTATGACTCCTAGGTCGGTGATGAACTCCTTCACCCAAATTGATTCATGTGCTGCCTCCGAGGCTGCCATGTACTCCGCTTCACATGTAGATCCCGCCACGACGCTCTGCTTGCAACTGCACCAGCTTACTGCCCCACCATTCAAAATATACACGTATCCGGTTTGTGACTTTGAGTCATCTAGATCTGTGTCGAAGCTAGCGTCGACGTAACCCTTTACGACGAGCTCTTCGTCACCTCCATAAACGAGAAACATTTCCTTAGTCCTTTTCAGGTACTTCAGGATATTCCTGACCGCTGTCTAGTGTTCCTTGCCGGGATTACTTTGGTACCTTCCTACCAAACTTACGGCAAGGTTTACATCAGGTCTAGTACACAGCATGGCATACATAATATAACCTATGGCTGAGGCATAGGGGATGACGCTCATCTCTTCTATATCTTCTGCCGTGGTCGGACATTGAGCTGAGCTCAATTTCACACCTTGTAACACAGGCAAGAACCCCTTCTTAGACTGATCCATATTGTATTTCTTCAATATCTTATCAAGGTATGTGCTTTGTGAAAGACCTATGAGGCGTCTTGATCTATCTCTATAGATCTTGATGCCTAATATATATGCAGCTTCTCCAAGGTCCTTCATTGAAAAACTCTTATTCAAGTAGGCCTTAATGTTGTCCAATAGTTCTATATCATTTCCCATCAAAAGTATGTCATCTACATATAATATGAGAAATGCTACAGAGCTCCCACTCACTTTCTTGTAAACGCAGGCTTCTCCATAAGTCTGTGTAAACCCAAACGCTTTGATCATCTCATCAAAGCGAATGTTCCAACTCCGAGATGCTTGCACCAGCCCATATATCGAGCGTTGGAGCTTGCACACCTTGTTAGCATTCTTAGGATCGACAAAACCTTCCGGCTGCATCATATACAATTCTTCCTTAAGGAAACCATTAAGGAATGCCGTTTTGACGTCCATTTGCCATATCTCATAATCATAGAATGCGGCAATTGCTAACATGATTCGGACGGACTTTAGCTTCGCTACCGGTGAGAAAGTCTCATCGTAGTCAACCCCTTGAACTTGTCGATAACCCTTAGCGACAAGCCGAGCTTTATAGATGGTCACATTACCATCCGCGTCTGTCTTCTTCTTAAAGATCCATTTATTTTCTATGGCTCGCCGCTCAACGGGCAAGTCAGTCAAAGTCCATACTTCGTTTTCATACATGGATCCTATCTCGGATTTCATGGCTTCTAGCCATTTGTCGGAATCCGGGCCCGCCATCGCTTCTTCATAGTTTGAAGGTTCACCGTTGTCTAACAACATGATTTCCAAGACAGGGTTGCCGTACCACTCTGGTGCGGAACGTGTCCTTGTGGACCTACGAATTTCAGTAGGAGCTTGATCAGAAGTATCTTGATCATTATCATTAACTTCCTCTCTAGTCGGTGCAGGCACCTCAGGAACATTTTCTTGAGTTGCGCCATTTTCCGGTTCAAGAGGTAATACTTCATCAAGTTCTACTTTCCTCCCACTTACTTCTTTCAAGAAAAACTCCTTCTCTAGAAAGGATCCATTCTTGGCAACAAAGATCTTGCCTTCAGATCTGAGGTAGAAGGTATACCCAATAGTTTCTTTAGGGTATCCTATGAAGACGCATTTTTCCGACTTGGGTTCGAGCTTTTCAGGTTGAAGTTTCTTGACATAAGCATCGCATCCCCAAACTTTAAGAAACGACAGCTTAGGTTTCTTCCCAAACCATAATTCATACGGTGTCGTCTCAACGGATTTCGACGGAGCCCTATTTAAAGTGAATGCGGCAGTCTCTAAAGCATAGCCCCAAAAAGATAGCGGTAAATCGGTAAGAGACATCATAGATCGCACCATATCTAATAGAGTGCGATTACGACGTTCGGACACACCATTACGCTGAGGTGTTCCAGGCGGCGTGAGCTGTGAAACTATTCCACATTTTCTTAAGTGTGTGCCAAACTCATGACTCAAGTATTCTCCTCCACGATCTGATCGCAGGAACTTGATTTTCCTGTCACGTTGATTCTCAACCTCACTCTGAAATTCCTTGAACTTTTCAAAGGTCTCAGACTTGTGTTTCATTAAGTAGACATACCCATATCTACTCAAGTCATCAGTGAGGGTGAGAACATAACGATAGCCACCGCGAGCCTCAATACTCATTAGACCACACACATCAGTATGTATGATTTCCAACAAGTTGGTTGCTCGCTCCATTGTTCCTGAGAACGGAGTCTTGGTCATTTTACCCATGAGGCATGGTTCGCACGTGTCAAATGATTCGTAATCAAGAGACTCTAAAAGTCCATCAGCATGGAGCTTCTTCATGCGTTTGACACCTATGTGACCAAGGCGGCAGTGCCACAAGTATGTGGGACTATCATTATCAATCTTACATCTTTTGGTACTCACACTATGAACATGTGTAGTATTACGCTCGAGATTCATTAAGAATAAACCATTCACCATCGGAGCATGACCATAAAACATATCTCTCATATAAATAGAACAACCATTATTCTCGGATTTAAATGAGTAGCCATCTCGAATTAAACGAGATCCTGATACAATGTTCATGCTCAAAGCTGGCACTAAATAACAATTATTAAGGTTTAAAACTAATCCCGAAGGCAAATGTAGAGGTAGCGTGCCGACGGCGATCACATTGACCTTGGAACCATTCCCGACGCGCATCGTCACCTCGTCCTTTGCCAGTCTCCGCTTATTCCGCAGCTCCTGCTTTGAGTTACAAATGTGAGCAACCGCACCGGTATCAAATACCCAGGAGCTACTACGAATACTGGTAAGGTACACATCAATTACATGTATATCACATATACCTTTCGTTTTGCCGGCCTTCTTGTCCGCTAAGTATTTGGGGCAGTTCCGCTTCCAGTGACCACTTCCCTTGCAATAAAAGCACTCAGTCTCGGGCTTGGGTCCATTCTTTGGCTTCTTCCCGGCAGCTTGCTTGCCGGGCGCGGCAACTCCCTTGCCGTCCTTCTTGAAGTTCTTCTTACCCTTGCCTTTCTTGAACTTAGTGGTTTTATTCACCATCAACACTTGATGTTCCTTTTTGACTTCTACCTTTGCTGATTTCAGCATTGCAAATACCTCAGGAATGGTCTTTTCCATCCCCTGCATATTGAAGTTCATCACAAAGCTCTTGTAGCTTGGTGGAAGCGACTGGAGGATTCTGTCAATGACCGCGTCATCCGGGAGATTAACTCCCAGCTGAGTCAAGCGGTTATGTAACCCAGACATTGTGAGTATGTGCTCACTGACAGAACTATTTTCCTCCATCTTACAGCTGAAGAACTTGTCGGAGACTTCATATCTCTCGACCCGGGCATGAGCTTGGAAAACCATTTTCAGCTCTTCGAACATCTCGTATGCTTCGTGTCTCTCAAAACGTTTTTGGAGCCTCGGTTCTAAGCTGTAAAGCATGCCGCACTGAACGAGGGAGTAATCATCAGCACGTGTCTGCCAAGCGTTCATAACGTCTTGGTTCTGTGGAACGGGAGGGTCACCTAGCGGTGCTTGTAGGACATAATCTTTCTTGGCAGCTATGAGGATGATCCTCAGGTTCCGGACCCAGTCCGTATAGTTGTTGCCATCGTCTTTGAGCTTGGTTTTCTCTAGGAACGCGTTGAAGTTGAGGACTACGTTGGCCATTTGATCTACAAGACATATTGTAAACATTTTTAGACTAAGTTCATGATAATTAAGTTCATCTAATCAAATTATTCAATGAACTCCCACTTAGATAGACATCCCTCCAGTCATCTAAGTATAACATGATCCGAGCTAACTAGGCCATGTCCGATCATCACGTGAGACGGACTAGTCAACATCAGTGAACATCTTCATGTTGATCGTATCTTCTATACGACTCATGCTCGACCTTTCGGTCTTTTGTGTTCCGAGGACATGTCTGTACATGCTAGGCTCGTCAAGTCAACCTAAGTGTTTGCATGTGTAAATCTGTCTTACACCCGTTGTATGTGAACGTTAGAATCTAACACCCGATCATCACGTGGTGCTTCGAAACAACGTACTGTCGCAACGATGCACAGTTAGGGGGAACACTTTCTTGAAATTATTATGAGGGATCATCTTATTTACTACCGTCGTTCTAAGTAAACAAGATGCAAAACATGATAAACATCACATGCAATCAAATAATAATAGTGACATGATATGGCCAATATCACATAGCTCCTTTGATCTCCATCTTGGGGCTCCATGATCATCTTGTCACCGGAATGACACCATGATCTCCATCATTCCATCGTGTCTCCATGAAGTTGCTCGCCAACTATTACTTCTACTACTACGGCTAACGCGTTTAGCAATAAAGTAAAGTAATTTACATGGCGTTTCTCAATGACACGCAGGTCATACAAAAAATAAAGACAACTCCTATGGCTCCTGCCGGTTGTCATACTCATCGACATGCAAGTTGTGATTCTTATTACAATAGCATGAACATCTCATACATCACATATATATCATTCATCATTCATCACAACTTTGGCCGTATCATATCACAAAGCACTTGCTGCAAAAACAAGTTAGACGTCCTCTAATTGTTGTTGCAAGTTTTACGTGGCTGAAGTAGGGTTCTAGCAAGAACGTTTTCTTACCTACGTGAAAGCCACAACATGATTTGTCAACTTCTATTTACCCTTCATAAGGACCCTTTTCATCGAATCCACTCCAACTAAAGTGGGAGAGACAGACACCCACCAGCCACCTTATGCAACTAGTGCATGTTAGTCGGTGGAACCGGTCTCACGTAAGCGTACGTGTAAGGTTGGTCCGGGCCGCTTCATCCCACAATACTGTTGAAGCAAGATAAGACTAGTAGCGGCAAGAAAGTTGACAACATCTACGTCCACAACAAATTGTGTTCTACTCGTGCAAAAGGAACTACGCATAGACCTAGCTCATGATGCCACTGTTGGGGAACGTTGCAGAAAACAAAAATTTTCCTACGGTTTCACCAAGATCCATCTAGGAGTTCATCTAGCAACGAGTGATCGGATTGCATCTACATACCTTTGTAGATCACGCGTGGAAGCGTTCAAAGAACGGGGATGAGGAAGGTGTACTCGACGTGATTCAAATCACCGGAGATCCTAGCGCCGAACGGACGGCACCTCCGCGTTCAACACACGTATGGTCAGCGTAACGTCTCCTCCTTCTTGATCCAGCAAGGGGGAAGGAGAGGTTGAGGAAGATGGCTCCAGCAGCAGCACGACGGCGTGGTGGTGATGGAGCTGCAGTACTCCGGCAGGGCTTCGCCAAGCTCTATGGAGGAGGAGGAGTTGTTGGAGAGGGAGAGGGAGGCACCAAAGATGTGTTATGAGAGGCCCTCCTTTCCCCACTATATATAGGGAGTCCAAGGGGGGGCACCGGCCCTAGGAGATCCAATCTCCTAGGGGGGTGCGGCCAAGGGAGGAATCCCTCCTCCCCAAGGCACCTAGGAGGTGCCTTCCCCCTTTGGGACTCTTCCCTTCCTTGAACCCTAGGCGCATGGGCCTCTTGGGGCTGGTGCCCTTGGCCCATATAGGCCAAGGCGCACCCCCTACAGCCCATGTGGCCCCCCGGGGCAGGTGGCCCCACCCGGTGGACCCCCGGGACCCTTCCGGTGGTCCCGGTACAATACCGGTGACCCCGAAACTTGTCCCGACGCCCGAAATAGCACTTCCTATATATAATTCTTTACCTCCGGACCATTCCGGAACTCCTCGTGACATCCGGGATCTCATCCGAGACTCCAAACAACATTCGGGTTACTGCATATACATATCCCTACAACCCTAGCGTCACCGAACCTTAAGTGTGTAGACCCTACGGGTTCGGGAGACATGTAGACATGACCGAGATCGTTCTTCGGTCAATAACCAACAGCGGGATCTGGATACCCATGTTGGCTCCCACATGCTCCTCGATGATCTCATCGGATGAACCACGATGTCGAGGATTCAAGCAACCCCGTATACAATTCCCTTCGTCAATCGGTATGTTACTTGCCCGAGATCCGATCGTCGGTATCCCAATACCTCGTTCAATCTCGTTACCGGAAAGTCACTTTACTCGTACCATAATGCATGATCCCGTGACCAGACACTTGGTCACTTTGAGCTCATTATGATGATGCATTACCGAGTGGGCCCAGTGATACCTCTCCGTCATACGGAGTGACAAATCCCAGTCTTGATCCGTGTCAACCCAACAGATACTTTCGGAGATACCCGTAGTATACCTTTATAGTCACCCAGTTACGTTGTGACGTTTGGTACACCCAAAGGACTCCTACGGTATCCTGGAGTTACACGATCTCATGGTCTAAGGAAAAGATACTTGACATTGGAAAACTCTAGCAAACGAACTATACGATCTTATGCTATGTTTAGGATTGGGTCTTGTCCATCACATCATTCTCCTAATGATGTGATCTCGTTATCAATGACATCCAATGTCCATAGTCAGGAAACCATGACTATCTATTGATCAATGAGCTAGTCAACTAGAGGCTTACTAGGGACATGTTGGTGTCTATTATTCACACATGTATTACGATTTCCGGATAACACAATTATAGCATGAATAAAGACAATTATCATGAACAAGGAAATATAATAATAATGCTTTTATTATTGCCTCTAGGGCATATTTCCAACATGTGATTCCCGTAACATGCACGTATGGTGAACCGTTATGTGATGAAGTCGGAGCATGATTTATTTATTGATTGCCTTCCTTATGAGTGGCGGTTGGGGACGAGCGATGGTCTTTTCGTACCAATCTATCCCCCTTGGAGCATGCGCGTAGTACTTTGTTTCGATAACTAATAGGTTTTTGCAATAAGTATGTGAGTTCTTTATGACTAATGTTGAGTCCATGGATTATACGCACTCTCACCCTTCAACCATTGCTAGCCTCTCTAGTACCGCGCAACTTTCGCCGGTACCATAAACCCACCATATACCTTCCTCAAAACAGCCACCATACCTACATATTATGGCATTTCCATAGTCATTCCAAGATATATTGCCATGCAACTTTCCACTGTTCCGTTTATTATGACACGCTTCATCATTGTCATATTGATTGGCATGATCATGTAGTTGACATCGTATTTGTGGCAAAGCCACCGTTCATAATTCTTTCATACATGTCACTCATGAGTCATTGCACATCCCGGTACACCGCCGGAGTCATTCATATAGAGCCATATCTTGTTCTAAGTACCGAGTTGTAATTCTTGAGTTGTAAGTAAATAAAAGTGTGATGATCATCATTATTAGAGCATTGTCCCGGTGAGGAAAGGATGGTGGATACTATGATTCCCCCACAAGTCGGGATGAGACTCCGGACAAAAAAAGAGAGGCCAAAGAAGCCCAAAAAAAGAGAGAGGCCGTAGAAAAAGAGAAAAGGCCCAAATAAAAAAATGAGAGAAAAAGAGAGAAGGGACAATGTTACTATCCTTTTACCACACTTGTGCTTCAAAGTAGCACCATGATCTTCATAGTAGAGAGTCTCTCATGTTATCACTTTCATATACTAGTGGGAATCTTTCATTATAGAACTTGGCTTGTATATTCCAATGATGGGCTTCCTCAAATTGCCCTAGGTCTTCATGAGCAAGCAAGTTGGATGCACACCCACTTAGTTTCTTTTTGAGATTTCATATACTTATAGCTCTAGTGCATCCGTTGCATGGCAATTCCTACTCACTCACATTGATATCTATTGATGGGCATCTCCATAGCCCGTTGATACGCCTAGTTGATGTGAGACTATCTTCTCCCTTTTTGTCTTCTCCACAACCACCATTCTATTCCACCTATAGTGTTATGTCCATGGCTCACACTCATGTATTGCATGAAGATTGAAAAAGTTTGAGAACATCAAAAGTATGAAACAATTGCTTGGCTTGTCATCGGGGTTGTGCATGATTTAAATATTTTGTGTGGTGAAGATGGAGCATAGCCAGACTATATGATTTTGTAGGGATAACTTTCTTTGGCCATTTTATTTTGAGAAGACATAATTGCTTAGTTAGTATGCTTGAAGTATTATTAATTTTTATGTCAATATGAACTTTTGTCTTGAATCTTATGGATCTAAATATTCATACCACAATTAATAAGAATTACATTGAAATTATGCCAAGTAGCACTCCGCATCAAAAATTCTTTTTTATCATTTGCCTACTCGAGGACGAGCAGGAATTAAGCTTGGGGATGCTTGATACGTCTCCAACGTATCTATAATTTTTGATTGCTCCATGTTGTATTATCTACTATTTTGGGCAATATTGGGCTTTAATATCCACTTTTATATTATTTTTGGGACTAACCTATTAACCGGAGGCCCAGCCCAGATTTGCTGTTTTTGCCTATTTCAGTGTTTCGAAGAAAAGGAATATCAAACGAAGTCGAAACGGAACAAAATCAACTGGAGAAGTTATTTTTGGAAGGAAAGCAACCCAGGGAACTTGGAGTGCACGTCAGGGGAGACACGGGCTGCCCACGAGGGTGGGGGGCGCGTCCACCCCCCTAGGGTGCGCCCCCCTGCCTCGTGGGGCCCCCGTGGCTCCTCCGATGTACTTCCTGCACCCATATATATCGTCATACCCTAAAACTTATAGAACGGAGATTAGATCGGGAGTTCCGCCGCCAGAAGCCTCCGTAGCCACCGAAAGCCAATCTAGACACATTCCGGCACCCTGCCGGAGGGGGCAATCCTTCTCCGGTGGCCATCTTCATCACCCCGGCGCTCTCCATGACGAGGAGGAGTAGTTCTCCCTCGGGGCTGAGGGTATGTACCAGTAGCTATGTGTTTGATCTCTCTCTCTCTCTCGTGTTCTTGATTTGGCACGATCTTGATGTATCGCGAGCTTTGCTATTATAGTTGGATCCTATGTTTCTCCTCCCTCTCTTCTCTCTTGTAATGAATTGAGTTTCCCCTTTGAAGTTATCTTATCAGATTGAGTCTTTAAAGATTTGAGAACACTTGATGTATGTCTTGGTGATCAACTTGCGGGTTTCGTGACATTGGGAACCTATGCATAGGGGTTGGCACACGTTTTCATCGTGATTCTCCGGTAGAAACTTTGGGCACTCTATGAGGTCCTTTGTGTTGGTTGAATAGAGGAATCTGAGATTGTGTGATGCATATCGTATAATCATACCCATGGATACTTGAGGTGACATTGGAGTATCTAGGTGACATTAGGGTTTTGGATGATTTGTGTCTTAAGGTGTTATTCTAGTACGAACTCTAGGGATGTTTGTGACACTTATAGGAATAGCCCAACAGATTGATTGGAAAGAATAACTTTGAGGTGGTTTCGTACCGTACCATAATCTCTTCGTTCGTTCTCCGCTATTAGTGACTTTGGAGTGACTCTTTGTTGCATGTTGAGGGATAGTTATGTGATCCAATTATGTTAGTATTTTTGAGGGAACTTACACCAGCGAAAGTATGAACCCTAGGCCTTATTTCCTATCATTGCAATACCATTTACGCTCACTTTTATCATTAGTTACCTTGCTGTTTTTATAATTTCATATTACAAATACCCATATCTACTATCCATATACCACTTGTATCACCATCTCTTCGCCGAACTAGTGCACCTATGCAATTTACCATTGTATTGGGTGTGTTGGGGACACAAGAGACTCTTTGTTATTTGGTTGCAGGTTTGCTTGAGAGAGACCATCTTCACCCTACGCCTCCTACGGATTGATAAACCTTAGGTTGTCCACTTGAGGGAAATTTGGTACTGTCCTACAAACCTCTGCGCTTGGAGGCCCAACAACGTCTACAAGAAGAAGGTTGTGTAGTAGACATCAACGGGTCATACTACCTCATTGATGTTCGAGAGCACAAAGACTCACATAAATCGGAGGAGGAGACCAAGTGGCCGTGGAATATAGCTCTTCTTTGGCCTTACTATACTTGAGCCACAGGCTCTTCATATGTACATATTTATGACAATGTATATATTATATAATAAACCGGAGCCTCGAATAAAGCGGGGTCTCTGTTCTTTTTACATCATGTGTGTGCTTACAAGAGTTTCTACTGACAAATCGGAGTTTTGTTAAACCGGTCTCTACAGCCGCATGGATATAAAGACAATCACTAGGGGGCTTGGTCATATCTGAACCATAGCTACACCTCTTGATCGGTTTAACTACCACAAAGGGATATCACTAGGGGGCTTGGTTGATATCACACCATAGCTACACCTCTTGATAGGCGTTAAGCCAAAAGGAAATTATGTGGAGCCAAAGAGGGTCTGTTGCATTAAGCACAGCTCAAACATAGGTAACCACCGAGCACAGCTCACATGTTACCTGGGGGCTCTTTGCTTCTAAAAGAACAATGAGTTTTGAACCCTTGTAATAGGCTATCAAGCCAGGCTTGGAAGCCAGGTGTATTCACCTAAAACCCTGGGTTATCCTGCCTCTTTAAGTAAGCCACTCCATCCAGGTAAACCTGGTATGACCCACCGAACGTTTGACAAGTCAATCCCATTGACCCTGAACTTGTCAAAGTTAAAACAGAGATTGGTTAAAGATTCAGGTCCATCTTAAAAGGCTTTGCAAAATGGTTTAACTCAGTGGCCTGGCAGCCCATGAAAAGCCTTGCATATTTCTTTTGTATTTGTTGTTTTAACATCTTTTGGTAAGGGATTTATGAATATTTTCTGATAAACCGGTGTTTATTACAAACCCGGCTTAACTTTCAACGCTTAGTTGTCAGTACATGATCAGATTCTAAACCGGTAGCAAGTTGCTCCGGTCTGGTTTTGACTAGATGTCACCATTCTTATACAAACAACTCAATGGCTTTTTAGCCCAATATGATTCCTACATGAACCGGCAAGAGGGCCAGGATTTATTAACACTTCGGATTAATGTTTTTATCTCTACCATACAAGCAGTTGGTCAGCCAACGAGGTATATCACAGGTATTACTTATTTTATCAGATTACTACAAACTTTGGTTATCCATCCAAGTTGTGTATGGCTTTTGGGCATCATAACCCGTTTAGTGGTAAACCACTAGGATGCTTTTCAGTTTTCATGTGCAGGAACATAAAGGATTATGCATACATGAATTCCAAAAGTGGAGCAAGTTCTCACAATGTCAAAGCACCACAAAACATGCTCGATGGCATGACAGATAAAAGGTTTTTTTGCTATCCTATTACAAGAAGCTTCAAAACGGCTCCAATTGAATAATTGTTTTTAAGCATTAGCACAATAGCTGGTAAACCGGTTGACGGTTTAAAAGGCTTCTTCTTGACGGTTTGACGGTTGAGGGTCATTTGGTGTAATCACTTCTTCTTCATCCCTCCCCAGACGCTGAAAATCAACCGTTGACCAATCGATTCCAGTTAAAGCTTGAAACACAGCTCTTCATGGATAAGGCTGGAGGGGTTAATGTCAGGAGCGTAAGTATGCTTACGGATTGGAGGCACAAGTTCTTTGACTTCATGGATTTCGGCAGGCTGTCTCTTCCCTTCAGTGTCGTAAGCCACCTGGAAATGAGATAAGTCTGTGTCTTCTGCCAGTTTGCTAGCTATTTGGCCGCATTTCTTTTGTCAGCCTTCGGAGATCATCATTGTTGAAGTTTGATCCGTCCTCCTTCACACATGGATATCCTTTAATGATGTCATCCGCTTCAAGATCTGGAATCCATGCTTTTGCCCGGATCAGTGTGGTCAGCGCTCCTGCTCTTGCGCCTGCCTTCTTTAGTTCGGTAATCCGGGCTGGTAACATGGCCAACTTCTCAAGAGTTTCTTTTATCAGTGATGGCACCGGTTTATTGTAGGCTGCAGTGCATATAGCACGTTGGGATCCAGAGTAAAGCTGTTCTATTAAGGTATACGCCGCTTTAAGCTTCATCCGCATATCAGCACCCAGATGAGTAATGCGAGTGCCTGTCATGGTTTAATATCAGCCAGACTGGTAAACAATAAGGTCTCATGAATTGGACAAACAGCATAAGGAGATACTTACCAAATACAACGGACATCATAGCGTTGATTTGCCGCTTCAAACCAGTCAGTTCATCTACAACTGGCTTCAGGGCTGCTTCAGCATCCTCAGCTCTTTTGGTTAAACCGGCCTTCTCGGTTTCCCAGTCAGCGCGTTCTTTGTTAAAAGACTCCTTTAGCTTTTCCATAGCTGTCAGGGCTTTGGTCAGATCCCCCTTGGCTTTCCCAGCCTCTGCTTGTTGGGACTTCACGTTCTCTTGCAAATCAGCAGTTCGGGCGTCTCTATTGCTTAGCTCGGCCTGTAACAGCAAAGATATGTCAACAACAGGATATGTTTTTTCTAAGTACTAAGCGTATAACAAGTTATGCACTTGTACTTGGGGGCTAATGCCTATTTGCCCTGTTATCAATACATCTTTTATAAGTCTCCAGAACAATGCAAGCATTATCCTTGACACTTGGGGGCTAATGTACATCTATTCAAAACGGACGCATGGATTTCAAGACCCGGATTACCTCGTAAAGCTAAACCGGCCCTTGGGGGATACACTAAGGAAAGCTACATAATTGCATTGGCAAAGTATCGGTTTTGTTTTCACTAAGGACCTGACATTTTGAGGGTCAGTAGGAGAGGATTAAAGTATTACAAAGCCCCGGTTTAAGATTAACATCATAAAATGGCCCTTTGGGGCTAACTGGGCTAGTGTTTCAACTTTGGAATCAAGAAATAAAGGGAGATGAAAATACCTCATAGCATTCCTTCATCAGGTTCACCAAACCGGCTTCAAAGTCACGGTTTGAGTGTAGACGGTTTAAGAAACCGGAGCGAAGTTCTTCAGCACTGAGATGAGCATAGCTTGATAAGTCAGTGCTCCATTTACCCTTTTCCCTGGCAACACGCTCTTCTTTGGCACTATGTTGGGCCAAGATTACAGGATGGCCAGGAGAGCTGTGGCCCATGCCAGTAATGATAACATCATCTCCTTGGCCTTCAGTAGTTTTTGCTGGTGATGATGGAGTATCAGTACCTCTCACCGGACTAGCCTGGTTTGGAGTTGCCGGTTCAGTGTCAGGCATAGCAGGATCAGCTTCTGGTTGTTCATCAATATTTTGTTCTTGAAGGGGCGGTTCATCAAAGGTGGCTTCAGGATGAGGACCCTTTGGTTCACGAGTTTGGTCCGGTTCTCCTATTCGTTCTTCTTCAAAAATCGCCTGGTCTTCTGACAGATTGTTGACCTGAGCTTTCTTGCCGGGTCTGGCTTTGGCTCTGCAAACAAAATTAAAAAAGGTTTAGCATCTTATTCAAGATTTTCAATGCATTTGAAGAAAGGGTTTGAATGCTTACCCAGCTACAGTTTTAAGAGGAGGGAGTTGGGTTGCTGTTGATTCGCCAGAAGATGAGGGAGGTGTCACCTGATAATTTGAATCAGACGGATTAAGAGTTTGTCTGAAATAACCTGCCTGGGGATAAGAATTGTTAGAAGTGGGGGAGACCTCAGATCAGCGCTTTCGAACCGGGGTATCAGGTAAACCGGCCGAAGTGACCTGTTGGCCATATGCCGGGTTGTCTGGCGAGCTTCATGCTACTGCGTCTTCAAAATAAATGTTGGATCCAAGTAAGCAAGAGGATGAGAAAAGCTTACTTTCCAGACTGCTTGATGGGTTTTTTTGTGTTGGCATAGAGTCTGAACCGGAGGAAAAGGTAATTACCTCTACATCATTAGCCTGGCTGCCTTCTACGTCCTCCTGATAAAGATCATTGTTAATGAGGTGCATGAAAAGGGAGCCAAGTGAGTCAAGTTCTACCTCAACTTCCGGATCATCTGCATCTTCATCAAGTTCCATGTTGATCCGGTCAGCCGTTTTCCGCTTTGAGGTACGTTTGATGGCTTTGGTTCTGGGATGGGATGGCTTTGCCACTTTATCTGCGGATTTCTGCTTCTAGAAGGGATCATTACCCTATTCATACACAAATAGAGGAAAGTTTACAAGTTGAACAATTTAAAAAATATCAAAGATAAAAGGAAGCATAGTGCTTACAGCAGGCATTTTATTTTGAGTGAAGAAGGGGTTCAAGCCGGTTTGGCGATAGACTGACTCCGGTTCATTCAAAATTTTCTTAACACCTTCAGTGACCTCTTCATCTGTTATCTGAATGTTGATGTGCCGTTGGGAGTCTTCAACCTCACCGGTATACTCACACATTAAACCGGGGCGGCGGCTTAGTGGCAAGACGCTCCAAGATATCTAGCAACGCACAAAATCAACACCTGATAAACCGTTGGCCATAAAGGCCCGGAGCTTGGCGAGTTGAGGAGCATATTTGGCATGTTCTGCAGAACTTAAACGTTGCGGCATTGGATGAGTGTTGGAAAGCCGGTGATCACGGTAGCCTGGAAGAGGGTTCTCATCTTCAGGAGAGGTATCTATGCAGTAGAACCAAGTCTGGTTCCATTCCTTAGGGTGACTGTGCAGTTCGGCATGAGGGAATTCAACTTCCTTCCGCTTTTGAATAGAGACACCACCAAGTTCAGTGTTCAGACCATTTACAAATTCTATACGCCGGTTCAGACGAAAAAAGTCCCAGAACACCTCAGCAGTTGGTCCTTCTTGTAAGTACACTTCATAGAAGACTTGGAAGTTGCATAGATTGGACACAAGTTGGGTCCGATATCATGAGGATGGAGTTGGAAACTAGCAAGAACATCTCGGAAAAACTTCGACCCGGACAGTTTGAAACCACGGCCTATGTGGTCGACAAACACCACTACCTCACCCTGCCTTGGGGTAGGAGGATTCTCTGTTCCTGGAACTCGCCACCGAATTTCCGTTTTCTTGGGCAAGGTGCCGATACTGACCATTCTGTTCAACTGTTCTTCTGTGATCCGGGAAGGAGCCCAGTTGCAAGCGGCAAACTGTTTGGCCATTGTGAAACAAAAAGCTGGAAAAGAAATGCCGGTTTACAAATCATTCATGATGATATGCAAGATGCAATGGGATAAAGATATACAGATATGTGAAATTGCGTAAACCGTAGACTGATACAATAATAACTGACAAGGTCATATCAAGGGTACACATGTGTTGTTAAACCGGACTGTTACAATGAATGTAAAGGGGGTTTGCCGGTTTACCAGGGGACTAATGGTATGAGATAGATTGTTTTTACAAGGGTAAACCGCCTACATGGTAAAGAGGATACAGATCTAACGCGAAAAAGGCTAAGTAAGGTAAAAACAGATTTCACAGTTTGGCATGGGAATTTCAGATCTGTCGTGCGTTGGATAATCAAAATATATTCTATTCTAATCTCAAGTGCTCAAAAGGTTCAGTAAGTTCAGATGGGTTTGATATCAAGCAGATGCATTAATAAGAAGAAAGGAGTTTACGCTACAAAGGGCGCTGAAAACAATCAGATCTAACTGACCATTGATGTTACTAAAGGAGGAACAGCTTCAGGTTATGAAGAACACCGAACCCTCATGGCGGATCTGGGGTGAGGAGAAAGGAACTTACTGGTGCAGGAGGAAGCAACGAAGGGTCACCGCGTGTCTCTGGTAATAGTCAGGTTGATGCAGCGGCCTTTGTCGAAGTAGAGGTGAAGCTCGGTGACAGCGGCGACACTCAGGAGCAGAGGTGTCACGAGGAGGAAGAAGAAGCGAAGGAGACGAAGAGGAAAATGAGAAGGACCCGTGGCCCTATTTATAAGGCGAAGCGATAAAGCGACAAGTGCGGGAATCGAGGAGCTCAAAAATGGATAGTTAATAATGGTGTCGCCTCGATGACTGGATATGCATTAATGAAGGTAATCTTCAGCTTCAACGGATAGATGATGTCAGGGCGGTTTATCATGATCCTTGAGTATGACGTCACGGCGGTTTACAAGATCAAGGTGAAGATGCAAAGGAGGAGTTTTTCTAAGTATTGAAGATTGACATGAACAAGTTCAAACCAATCTGGGGCCTAATGTTGGGGATATTATTACTAGACGTAAACCGGCCAGGAGCAGCCGGATTAACTTTATGAAGATTAGAAGCCATGAAGACATAAGAATGATGGTGCTTTATGAAGGCCCAAGGCCCAAAGGCGAGTTAAAGCCTGTAGATATAAATCGACCTTATTATGTAACTTGCATTGTAAGATAGGAAGTATAGAGACCGAACCGGACACGTTTATGATCCGGCTTCGGGACTCTGTAAACCGGCGGGCGTCAACCTATGTATATAAAGGGACGACCCGGCAGCGGTTTAGGGACGACAGACAACAACTCGAGGGCCAGTCAAAGCGGATTCTCTCCCTGGTCATTGAAACCCCGGCAATACCAATCGAAGGGGCCGAACTAGTATAAACTTCCCATGTCCCCTTGTCCGGTTTAACCCCTTTAAGCTAACCAGTTGTGATGGCTCCAAGACTAAGTCCTTTCACAAGGACATCTGTCGTGACAAACCCACAACATACAGTGTCATCTATCCAGCAGGGCATCACCGTCCAGAACTAGTTCCTGCCGGAACCCAGACAACCTTTCGGCTCTACGAAACTATTTCGCGGGGAGGGAGAGAGAAGCTAGATCATTGCATGGCACTTGTATGTGAGAAGGGATGAGGAGAATGGCAGCCCCTTCTCCTCCTTTTATAGGCAAAGGCAAGGGGCAGGGTGGTGGAGGAAATATCAAAACACCCATGCTACATGTCGCACATGAAGGGTGAAATGGTTACTCAAGTGGGGCACCAAGGGGACACCATGGAGGCACCCCCTTGGCCAGCCACAACCTTGCCCCCTCCCATGGGGGGGCCCACAACAAGCCACCAACATGTCTCCTAGAAACATGGGTGCTCCCTAGACAAAAAGCCACCAAACATGTAACCCCCGATTTGTGGGATCTTGTCCCCTCTGTGACGCCCGGATAATTAGCTATAGTTATCCCACGTTAATGATGCCATGTCATCACGGTTACAGTTGCTAATCTCGCCCTAGTTTGAAATCGATTCGAATTGAAATTCAAATTCAAGCAAACAATAAAAGTTTTCAAATATTAAAACTAAAATGTTTGGAGTGAGCCAAATAATGCATAGGTAATTATGGTCGAGAAACCACACTTTTATAAAATGTTTAAATAATCTAAAATGAATAAAACAGTAGCTAAAACAATTAAATAAATGCCTTTTAAATTTTATAAAATACTAAACTATTTTCTTCAAGGGTAAAACTTATTGAGACAGTAGTTGGAATTGTAACTCTATGTTAGGTGTGGGTCTTACTTTTTATAAAACTATAAAGTATTAAAGAAATAAAAGAAAACAGAAAAGAAAAGTACAAATAAAACAAAACAAAAACCAAACCCCTCTTCCCCTGGGCCGTTCGGCCCAACCAGGCATCCAGGCCACCAGGCCCAGCCCATGAACTCCCCATCTTCAACCCCTGTTCATCAGGGGAGTGTTGGCCGTTGCTCGTGCGTCCATGGATGGATCATCCACGCGCCGTGCATCCATGGCTCCTCGGCGGTCTATAAGATCCCCCTCGACGCGTTGATGACCCCTAGCCGCGCGTTCCCCTCCTTCCCCGCCCCATCGCTTGCCTCCCCGCGCACGCCCGACCATCACCGCGCCGCGTCATCGTCAGACGCGTGCTCCGGTACCTCCCCATGCCACGGGAGGGAATCTAGAGACTCCGCAGCACCTCTTCATCGTCGCCGTCCATACCTCCGGAGTGAGCCGCGGAGCCTTCCACCACCGGATCGTGTTGCCCCACTTTGCCGGAATCCTCCACGGCGGCCGCCTCGTCTCACTGCTCCGACGCCTCCTCGGCCGTCCCCGAGCTCGCTGTCAACTCCGTTCGAACCACTGTGAGGTCCTCTGCCGATTCCCCCATTTTTCTAGATCGATCCATCATCGTAATTGCCTACAATCACCGTGGCCGCCATGGTCGGAGCACTACGTCCGTGCGCGCAGTCGCCTGCTCCTGGTCGCGGCCACACCAGCACCCCGCGCCCTGGCTGCGCGCTCGCGCGCCCCGCCCGCATTGGCCGTGACCACTACCGCCTCTGCCGCTGCCCCACAGCCGCCGGCGCCTACCACTGTTGTTGCCTCGCTGCTGCTGCCGCTCGGTCATTGCCGCCGCTGTCGCTTCAGCCACCTCCCCGCCGCATCCCCTGCTCGCCCATTGCCGCCCTGCCACTCCCCGGCGTGCCTGCTCCTGCCGCTGCTGACTGCCAGCGGAGCGCCATGGCTGCCGCCCCTTCCCTCTCTGCCTCACCGCGCCACCTGCGGCTGCATCCGCGGCCGGCGGCACCCCACCGCCCCGCCATTGTCCGCGGCTGGCCACAGCCAGCGCGCCTAGGCGCCGCCCATCGCCGCCTCCCCACTGCCCCGCCCGGCGGGCTCCCCCTTGATGGGCGGCCATGCCCTGCTTCCGGGCGGGCGTCGCCCCGCACGCGCCCGTTGGGTGCTACTCCGCCACCCTGCTTTGGCCTTTGGGCCACTTACACGTGGGGGCCAGCCCCCTTTTCCTATAAAAAATGTATGTAAAAAATATAAAACAATAATTAATGATTAATAAGTTATTTAATTAGATTAATTAATCATGTTTAGTTAACTAAATAAGATTAATTAGTCTACTAATTTAACAGATATTTAAAATCTGTTAAAACATTTCAATGACATGTGGGACCCCCTGGCCCCTTTGACTAGTCAAAGTCTCCAGTTAACTGCTGACTGGGCAGTCAACTGGGACCCTCTGTCAGCCACTTGTGCACTGCTGTGTGCACTCTACTGAGTGTACTTAACAATTTTACCTTTATTTTCGAATTAATAATGATTTCAGAAAATTGTTTAAATCTTTGAAAAATCATATAAAATAAACCGTAGCTCGGATCGAAAAACTTTGGACATGAAAGTTGCTCAGAACGACGAGACGAATCCGGATACACAGCCATTTCGTCCGCCACACATCCCTAGCATAGCAAACACGCAACTTTCCCCCTCCGGTTCATCTGTCCGAAAACGCAAAATACCGAGAATACTTTCCCGGATGTTTTCCCCCTTCACCAGTACCACCTCGTACCACGTTAGGGCACACCTAGCATCACGCTTTGTCATGTCATGCATCGTCATGCATTTGTTTGCATTATATTTATTGTTTCTTCCCCCTCCTCTCGCTAGACACCAAGACCGACGCTGCTGCTACCCAGTACGACTATGGTGTTGACGACCCCTCTCTCTTGCCAGAGCAACTAGGCAAGCCCCCCCCCTTTGATCACCAGATATCGCCTATTCTTCTCTCTACTGCTTGCATTAGAGTAGTGTAGCATGTTACTGCTTTCCGTTAATCCTATCCTGATGCATAGCCTGTCCTTGCTACTACTTTTGTTACCTTTACATGCAATCCTAATGCTTAGTATAGGATGCTAGTTTATCATCAGTGGCCCTGCATTCTTGTCCGTCTACCATGCTATACTATCGGGCCGTGATCACTCAGGAGGTGATCACGGGTATATACTATATACTTTATACATGATACATGTGATGACTAAAATTGGGTTGGCTCGAGGAGTACTCGCGGTTGATTCACGAATTGGGGGCTGGAAGGACAACTTTACCAATGGCCCTTTATGTGGATCTTTGTGGCGAAGCGACAGGGCAGGTTGAGACCACCTAGGAGAGAGGTGGGCCCGGCCCTGGTCGGCGTTCGCGGATACTTAACACGCTTAACGAGATCTTGGTATTTGATCTGAGTCTGGCCACTGGCCTATACGCACTAATCATCTACGCGGGGACAGTTATGGGCACTCGACGTCGTGGTATCAGTCGAAGCCTTCATGACGTCAGCGACTGAGCGGCGCGCACCGGATTGGAACGTAAGCCTGCTCTTGTATTAAGGGGGCTAGTTCTGCTTTCGGCCGCCCTCGCAACGTGCACGTGTGCAATGGGCGATGGGCCCAGACCCCCGCGCCATAGGATTTAGACCGGCGTGCTGACCTCTCTGTTGTGCCTAGGTAGGGCTGCGACATGTTGATCTTCCGAGGCCGGGCATGACCCAAGAACGTGTGTCCGGCCAAATGGGATCGAGCGTGTTGGGTTATGTGGTGCACCCCTGCAGGGAAGTTAATCTATTCGAATAGCCGTGATCTTCAGTAACAGGACGACTTGGAGTTGTACCTTGACCTTATGACAACTAGAACCAGATACTTAATAAAATACACCCTTCCAAGTGCCAGATACAACCGGTGATCTCTTTCTCACAGGGCGATGAGGGGAGGATCATCGGTTAGGATTATGCTATGCGATGTTACTTGGTGAACTTACCATCTACTCTCTTCTCCTGCTGCAAGATGGAGGTTATCAGAAGCGTAGTCTTCGATACGACTAGCTATCCCCCTCTTATTCCGGCATTCTGCAGTTCAGTCCACATATGATACCCTTATTCCATTTGATACCAATGCATACATATGTAGTGTAGCTCCTTGCTCGCAAGTACTTTTGGATGAGTACTCACGGTTGCTTTGCTCCCTCTTTTCCCCCTATCTATACCCGATTGCTGCGACCAGACGTTGGAGCCCAGGAGCCAGACACCACTATCGATGACGACTACTACTACTCGGGAGGTGCCTACTACTACGTGCAGCCCGCTGACGATGACCATGAGTAGTTTAGGAGGATCCCAGGTAGGAGGCATGCACCTCTTTCGATATGTATCCCAGTTTGTGCTAGCCTTCTTAAGGCAAACTTGTTTAACTTATGTCTATACTCAGATATTGTTGCTTCCGCTGACTCGTCTATGATCGAGCTCTTGTATTCGAGCCCTCGAGGCCCCTGGCTTGTAATATGATTCTTGTATGACTTATTTTATTTGTAGAGTTGTATTATGGTATCTTCCCGTGAGTCCCTGATCTTGATCGTACACGTTTGCGTGTATGATTAGTGTACGATTGAATCGGGGGTGTCACACCCTCGTGTTGAGACAAGATGTTTTCCACAAAACATTTTTTCTGAAAAATTCCGGAAGGTCCTAGAACATTTCTGGCACCCTCTAAAATTCTTCTGGGCATGATCCAAAACATTACCGGTGTGGTGATTTTTATCAGCGAAAAGCAACAATGGCAGTTACAGCAGCTCCGGAACATTTTTGGTTTTTCTCTCCGAAAATTCCCAAAAGTTCCCAGACCAATTCGAGGGCCCTCTAAGAATTTCCAGGCGAGTGCCAAAACCATTTTGACCTAATAATATATTCTGAAACAACTTTTCGGTTTTACCGAAACTCTTTCGGTGTTCTCTTTCCGGAACTCTTCCGTTGTCTCCGAGGTGACTTTCTCTCGGACTCCCTGTCTAGTATTTAGCAGATAGATGACCCTTAAGCGTGTGACCCTATAGGTTCGGTGAAGTATAGACATGACCTGGAACCCCTTCTGATCAATGATCAACATCGGAGCAGTGGACACCCATATTGACCCCTATACCCACACGAATGAATATTCAAGTAAACCTCCAGTTGCCGTGTGCTATTCCTATTGCTTCGTGATATGTTACAAATACCCGAGGTGAGATTTACTTGCATCCCCATGGATCAACGACTTGTCCACTATGATAGTTACCTCGTTACCGGTTTTGTTCTCTTTTCTCATTTCCGTGTTGCGGCATCCCTGTGATCAAATCACACTATGTCTGGCGAGACGATGATGGATACCGTAACACCGAGAGGGCCCAAGAATATCTCTCCATCGTCGGAGGAGAAAATCCCAATCACGAGATATCAAGTTACTTGACACACTTTTCCATGAACCCGTAAGCCGTCGTAATAGCCACCCATTTACGGATGACGTTTAACAAACCCCAAAGTTCATGAAGCAAGTATGAAGAAACTTGATACTCTCATGGTCTAAGGAATTATGCAGACGTTAACCATCTCTGTGTTATGTACCATTAACTTGTAACAAACGAATCTCGTAGCATAACATCAATCCGGGTCGATTCAACACAAATGTTCTCTTAACATTGTGCCCTCAAAGTTCCTGGCATAGACATACCCATGACCAGGAAAACGGAATCATCATGCAACACTTGAGCTAGTCTTAGAGGCCAGACTAGGAATACTTCTTACCTTTTATTATTCCACACGTGCATATGAGTCTTCCATCGAGCCTCGTGTTATTGCAGACTCGAGAACCATATCAGTTATAGCATGGAACATAAACAAAATTATGAACATGGAGATAAGTAATAGCATTTATTATTGCCTCTAGGGCATATCTCCTACAGACTCCCACTTTCACTAGAGTCAATAATCTAGTTAATGCTAATGCACTTTATACCTATGGCATACCGGTGTAAAAATTGCTTCTTTTGTGGTATAGCCAGATTTCCATCGGATCTGACAACTTCAGTTTCGTGTCTATCTCTGCATATCCTCGCGTTTTCACTCTTTCACAGAATTCATATTTTGTGCGGACTTGGCTTTTATGTATGTGAATCATAGGCCGAACCTGGATTCCTCAGACTGAGTTATGGAGAAACTACCTACAGTAGTGTCCCATTGACAAAAGCCATCTTGGAACCATACTAAGTTCATGAATGAACTATAAGATTCAACATCTTGTTTGTCGCTTCTAAAGCGTCAACATACTTAGTCATTTGTTATAGAATTTGCCACAGTATCCTGTTGGGAACAATTTCCAACTACCGTGCCACCATATTGTGTATTAAAAAAAACCTTAACTTAAATCGAAAATCGCATGGAGAAAAGATGAAGACTGTATCGATGTAACATTTTACAACGAACTCTTCATGATCTCCGCTTGCGAGAAAACATATCATCAATACTTACTCTAGTACTCAATGACATCTTTAACTATTGTCCCACGATCAGTACTTTGATCACTTTAGTATCCATACTCGCAACACCTTGGGAGTATCAGACATATCTGGTTGTTTTACATACCATGGAGTACATGATTAATCCAAACACAAAAGTGTGTGGAATTTGCATCATGTATGTTGCTCATCAGTGTTTTGGGACACCGAGTCATGCAAAAAACTCTTCCGTGTGACTCCGGCAAGAATCACTCCTTGGCGGTTTTAAATGATAAAAGGTTTTAGCACCTTGTCAATATGTATTCAGTGCTTAGCCCTATTAGGTAAATCTATCGACATAGATCATTATGCCTAATATTGAGGCTATTTAGCCTAAGCACTACATAAAAAAACTATTTTCAAATGAAGTCCTAATTCGTGTTAAGAAATTTATTTCCAAATAACAATGTGTCAAGCACACAAGGTTTTTAGAAATATTATTACGCTCCCACTTACTTTCTTGAATTACAAGCATCTTCATTACCCATTGGTGAAGTCAGAACCCTTTGACCATTTCATCAAAGCATGAAGATTCAAACTCCATTTTGCTCTCTTCTGTCCATCGCTGGAAATCTGAAGTTTGCATCCTTACTAGCATCCTCTGGATAGACAAAATGCCTTGGATTGTAACACATGCAAGTCCTTGGTTTCATTTCCATCAAATGGAAATCCTATTGTCATCCATGTTTCATATCTCATGATTGAAATATGTATTAATTGCTAGTTCAACCCGAACCGACTTTAAGCATCGCTACAATGAAAACAACCTCATTGTAGTCAACTCTTGAACTTGTTATTTCAACAAGTCGAGCTTTATGGATAAAACATTTCTATCCGTATCAGTTTTAAGTTCCATAAATATTCGTTAGACTCTAAGTCTTCTGAAAGGTGTATCAAGGTTTTAATCTTGAATCACTTATATGGAAACTAACTCGGGTTGTATTGGCATTTAGCCAATTCCGGAGTCAGGGCCCATCAACGCTTCCTTGTGTATCGTAGGTATAATGTTGTATAACAACAATATCTCGTTTGCGCACCTGAGAGGTTTGCACGAGCCTTGCCTACGAGGTTCAGCTGCAAGTTCGACTGAAGTTCATACATTTTATTGTAGAGACTTCCGTATCAGTCGCAGTAGGAAACTATGTAATTACTTCCAAGGTCTCTTTCCTTTGATCTGATGACGAAGATACTATTTATCTCGTCGAGTTTCACTATTCTCCCACTCACCTTTTTGAAAGAACCATTCTCTTTAAAAGCACACTGTTTCGCGGCAAAACTATTTGCCTTGGTATAGTGAGGGAGGAATACCCAACATTTTGGTATAACCTACAAAGTAGCACTTGTCTGATTTGGATTAGGTTTGTAACCTTTTACACAAGCCCCATATTCCAAATGTTAAGAAAAGATATAACATGGTTGGGCGTACCATACCATGGCTTCATTTCAACAGACCCGATGTAGCTCTTTTCAGTGTAAAAGCCGCAGTCTCTAAAGCATCACTTTAAAAGGGATAATGGCAAATTTATTTATGTCATCTTTGACCTTACCATGTCATAAATGGTTAGATTACATCTCCACGGACTTTCCACTTGCAGTGGTGTTCCGGGAGGTGCAAGTTATGAAACCCCTTTCACAACTCATCAGACATTCTCTAAACATGTAACTCAAATATTCCTTTGTGCAATCAAATTGCAGAAACATAATTTTCTTGTTACAATAACTTCTACTTCATTTTTGAAAACCTTTCGAATGATTTCAAAAGATCCAGACTTACGTCTCATCAAGTAAATATCCATATATCTACTTGAGTCATTTCTGAAGATAAATAAATCCACCACTTGCAACAACGTTTATTGAACTACACACATCAAAATGTATGATCACCAATAAGTTTGTTGCTCATTCCTTATGGCCTGTGAACGGTATTTCAGTCACTTCACTTTTCGGAGGAAAGTTGCAAGTGTCAGATGATTCAAAATCAAATGACTTCAAAATCCATCATAATGGAATTTTTCCATGCGGGTTTCTCCAATGTGACCAAATACAGTGCCACACATGTGTGGTATTCTCATAGTCTCGCGACATTTAGCATCAGCGTTATGGATGTATCATATTACCATCAATATTCATAACATACATCCCATCTTGGATGGAAGCATGACCCTTCATGTTATTCATAATACTTAACAACAATTGTTGGTTTTATGAACAACTCTTTTGCAACAAAC
Organism: Triticum aestivum; assembly: GCF_018294505.1. Taxonomy (NCBI): domain Eukaryota; kingdom Viridiplantae; phylum Streptophyta; class Magnoliopsida; order Poales; family Poaceae; genus Triticum; species Triticum aestivum. The sequence continues at coordinate 156,857,689 of NC_057794.1, read as the reverse complement.
ATTGTGCAATGGGCTAGAGTGTATGAAACTCTAAAATGAATTATGAAAGTAAACCTAGAGGTATTGTATCATTATCAATATTCATAACATACATCTCATTCATAATGAAAGTATGGCCCTTGTGTTATTCATAACATCGAACATAAAAGGTTCTCTTATGAACAACCTTCTTGCAAGATACCTTATGCAATGGGCTAGAGTTTGTAAAACTCTAAATGAATTATGAAAATAAATACAGACGGCAATACACCGATGGAAGGTATAGTAACATTTACTATGTTCCCTGTGTATACCTTAACCTCATTTCTGGCTAGTCTTTTTAGGCCATAGTTGCTCTTACATTGATTCGCAACAGAATGCAATCGAGCGGGTATCTTTGTGATTAACTCACAATACCCAAGAATTAGTGATTAACATGTTTAACCATAATTCCTAAGAACTATATCTTTGACCAGCCTACTATACATCAAAAACTTGTATGACATTCATACATGAGCTAGATATTCCAGTCATCGTTCTTTCCGCCTTTATACTTCTAACAGTTTAACTTTTAGTATTTCTCCTACTCGCAAAAGAAGCACCCAACTTAAGAGTGGCGTTAGCCCTGGACTTCCTAGGCGTGTAAGTCATACTAACACCCTTTGGACACTTCCTTTCTCTTTAAGTTGTTGTTTTATTCACCTTTCATTATATGGCAGGGGTTCTTCTGGATCCCTTTCCAAACAGTCAAATGCATAGTAAACACTTTTACTAATACTTGCAAACAAACATTGCTTTGTTTGTATCTGAAAATAATTTTCAGTTCCATGAATATCATATAACTATCCCATCTTTCGAAGTTTGGGTTTCATGGAAGCAAACATATTCCAGTTGACCATAACAGAATTCTAGCTTTTGGATCGAAGGACGAGAGTCACATGATCCATAGCATTAGTGGGAGGATACAGAAAGCATGCGATAGGACAAAGTCCTTCTCGGCACTATTGAGGACAATCCTCACATTACGTTACCAATCGTAAAGTTTTAACCAGATATTTAACATCTATTCAATTTTAACAGGGAAGGTGCAAACATGAGCCATTATTCTACAACTATTTTGCAAGAAACACTTAGACAGTGTTCATAATTAATTGCACTGAGAATTAAACATGTTAATTCAACAATGCGCTCCCACTCAGATCAATATCTCTCATAATTAATTTTGAGTGATACAAGATCCAGACTTCAATTCATCGCCATAGAATCATCATCTCATAACGGGAATTTTAATCGGTAGGCCAACTTGCCGATCACATCTCTATGTGACTCTTGCTCATCCTTCGATGTGTGTGTTCCGAGCTCAGGACGATCCTGCCATGAACGTCAAGACAACCAAGTTATCTTGCTGCGAGGTCTGACCTCACCCGCCTCACACTTCTCTAATCGTTCGTGCCCATGCATCCATGGCGCACCCCGAAAAGATAGGTGCCGTGACGGTGCTACACTTGGGAGAACACTAACTACTTGATATTTTAGTGAGAGATCACCCTAACAAAAAGCGACTACAGCGCATTCAAGAAGGGTGCATCATAAGGGATAAACATCTCATGCAATTCATTATAACATGATATGGTATAGCCCTTTCTGACGGAGAAGTCTTTCATTTCTTCATCTTCAGAATTCGCGTCGGTGTTCACCTTCACGAATATTGCCACCACCTTGTCGATGCACCAGATAATATTGCTATCTCTATAGCTAATAAAATAAGTGCATTACTTAAGGTTGACACGCAGGTCATTAAAGTGACAATCATATGGCTCCAACCATCATGCCGAATCATGACACACAGGTCATGTTAATTACATCATATAGTCATCTCATACATAATCAAATTGAATATGAGCATTGCTATACCACATCACATGCACATCCTGCAAAACCAAGTTAGACGCCTCTAATCGGTTTATGCAAAATTTTATTTTACGTGGCTTCTTAGGTTTTGACTTAAACCACAGCTACCAACGTTTTATCATCAAATATGATTATTTAAGTTGCTACATTAACATCTCGGGGTGTATGAAACACGAGATAATTAAATCTTGAGCCCCATACTAAACTTCGTCATACGCATGACCCTCGTGCAGATCATATCTGCAATGCCCTTTCCTCTATGAATTTCATCTTTCTTTTGACTACGGCAGAACCCAAAGAACTGATAGCACTTCCATGATCAACAAGGATCACAAATTGCCAGAACTTTGTCAAATTCTACCATGCTGTCTCGAGATTGAGCAAACGCAAATTCTAGGGAAGCAACAAGAATGTCGGGTAATAGATTTCATCTGTCACCCGCATAAATAATTTCCCACAATAGATCTCATCTACTACCCAATTATATTATGCAATACCCATACATCTCTGTGTATTCTAGATCGAAACCTGCATCTACGCATACCACGGCTCTTGATGCCAGTGTAGGGTAACGCAGTAGAAAACAAAAATTTTCCGACCTACACACCAGCCCAAGACCACTATGGAGACTTCATACATGGTTTGATCTTTTTCGTTACCGACTCGTAGCGTAGCGGGAAGTAGAGTCGATGACGATTGGCGGTGCAGATCCCCGCAGCTAGGATTTACAACCTCCCAACTGCGAGGATGTATACCCTCATCTGCTCCTCAGACAGCCCTCTGGGAAGCGGCCGAATAGCCCCCCCGGACGGTGTCATGGACAGACCTTCGGGAAGACCTTCGAAACTCGAATGGTCACTCGGACAGCCCTTCGGGAGGACCTTCGAAACTCGGACAGTCACACGGACAGCCCTCCGAGAGGCACTCACGAACTAAGACCGAAACTACGATCTCTCTACAGGGTTGCACACATACGGTGTCATCTATCCGGCAGGGCTTCGCCGTCCAGAACTAGTTCCTGCCGGAACCCAGATAGCCTTTCGGCTCTACGAAACTATTTCGCAGGGAGGGAGAGAGAAGCCAGATCATTGCATGGCACTTGTATGTGAGAAGTGATGAGGAGAATGGCAGCCCCTTCTCCTCCTTTTATAGGCAAAGGCAAGGGGTGGGGTGGTGGAGGAAATACCAAAACACCCATGCTACATGTCCCACATGAAGGGTGAAATGGTAACTCAAGTGGGGCACCAAGGGGACACCATGGAGGCACCCCCTTGGCCAGCCACAACCTTGCCCCCTCCCATGGGGGGGGGGCAACAAGCCACCAACACGTCTCTTAGAAACATGGGTGCTCCCTAGACAAAAAGCCACCAGACATGTAACCCCCGATTCGTGGGAACTTATCCCCTCGTGCTGAGACAAGATGTTTTCCGCGAAACATTTTTTCTGAAAAATTCCGGAAGGTCCCAAAACATTTCCGGCACCCTCTATAATTCTTCTGGGCATGATCCGAAACATTTCCGGTGTGGTGATTTTTATCAGCGAAAAGCAACAACGGCGGTTACGGCAGCTCCGGAACATTTTTGGTTTTTCTCTCCGAAAATTCCCGAAAGTTCCCAGACCAATTCTGGGGCCCTCTAAGAATTTCCAGGCGAGTGCCGAAACCATTTTGACCTAATAATATATTCTGAAACAACTTTTCGGTTTTACCGTAACTCTTTCGGTGTTCTCTCTCCGGAACTCTTCTGTTGTCTCCGAAACTTTTCCGGTGACTTTCTCTCGGACTCCATGTCTAGTATTCAGCAGATAGATGACCCTTAAGCGTGTGACCCTATAGGTTCGGTGAAGTATAGACATGACTTGGAACCCCTTCCGATCAATGATCAACATCGGAGCGGTGGACACCCATATTGACCCCTATACCCACACGAATGAATATTCGAGTGAACCTCCAGTTGCCGTGTGCTATTCCTGTTGCTTCGTGATATGTTACAAATACCCTAGGTGAGATTTACTTGCATCCCCATGGATCAACGACTTGTCCACTATATTAGTTACCTCGTTACCGGTTTTGTTCTCTTTTCTCGTTTCCGTGTTGTGGCATCCCTGTGATCAAATCACACTATGTCTGGCCAGACGATGATGGATACTGTAACACCGAGAGGGCCCAAGAATATCTCTCCATCGTCGGAGGGGCAAATCCCAATCTTGAGCTATCAAGTTACTTGACACACTTTTCCATGAACCTGTAAGCCGTCGTAATAGCCATCCACTTACGGATGACGTTTAACAAACCCCAAAGTTCATGAAGCAAGTATGAAGAAACTCGATACTCTCATGGTCCAAGGAATTATGCAAATGTTAACCATCTCCGTGTTATGTACCATTAACTTGTGACGAATGAATCTCATAGCATAACATCAATCCGGGTCGATTCAATACAAATGTTCTCTTAACATTGTGCCCTCAAAGTTGCTGGCATAGACATGCCCATGACCAGGAAAACAGAATCATCATGCAAAACTTGAGCTAGTCTTAGAGGCCAGACTAGGAATACTTCTTACCGTTTATTATTCCACACGTGCATATGAGTCTTCCTCCGAGCCTCGTGTTATTGCGGACTCGAGAACCATATCAGTTATAGCATGGAACATAAACATAATTATGAACACGGAGATAAGTAATAACATTTATTATTGCCTCTAGGGCATATCTCCTACACCTACGAACTATGAGGAAGCGATGATGAGCCCAAATTCCGCAAAATGGCTTGAGGCCATGAAATTTGAGATGGGATCCATGTATGAGAACAAAGTGTGGACTTTGGTTGACTTTCCCGATGATCGGCAAGCAATAAAGAATAAATGGATCTTCAAGAAGAAAACTGATGATGACGGTAATGTTACTATCTACACAGCTCGACTTGTTGCGAAAGGTTTTTGACAAGTTCAAGGAGTTGACTATGATGAGACCTTCTCACCCGTAGGATGGTTAAGTCTGTCCGAATCATGTTAGCAATTGCCACATTTTATGATTATGAAATTTGGCAAATGGATGTTAAAACTGCATTCCTTAATGGATATCTTAAAGAAGAGTTGTATATGATGCAACCAGAAGGTTTTGTCGATCCTAAAGGTGCTAACAAAGTGTGCAAGCTCCAGCTATCCATTTATGGACTGGTGCAAGCCTCTCGGAGTTGGAATATATGCTTTGATAGTGTGATGAAAGCATATGGATTTATACAGGCTTTTGGAGAAGCCTGTATTTGCAAGAAAGTGAGTGGGAGCTCTGTAGCATTTCTAATATTATATGTGGATGACATATTGTTGATTGGAAATAATACAGAATTTCCGGATAGCCTAAAAGGATACTTGAATAAGAATTTTTCAATGAAAGACCTCGGTGAAGCTGCTTATATATTGGGCATCAAGATCTACAGAGATAGATCATGATGCTTAATTGGACTTTCACAAAGCACATTGTCGGTTTGCGGGTTCCGGCAAACCCTTGAGGTTCGAACACTGGGGTGCGCATGAAGATCTCTCTCTCCCTCGCTCACTCTCGCAACGATCTCAAATCCTAGCTCGCCGAACCCAAAGAACAAGAGTCGTGAGGGTTTATACTGGTTCGGGCCACCGTTGTGGTGTAATACCCTACTCCAGTGTGGTTTGGTGGATTGCCCCGTAGGCTAAGGATGAACTAGTACAAGGGATGAACAACCTCCAGAGGAGAGGTGTTCTTGAGCTTGGTGAGCTAGTGTGTGTGAGGATGGCCTGAATGACCCGTCCAAGATGAGCCAATCCTCAACTACGGTGGTGGGTGACCCTATTTATAGAGGCCCCGGTCCTCTTCCCAAATGTTTAGGCGGGAAGGGATCCCACAATGGCCAATTTCGAAGGGAGACAACTAGTACAAGTTATCCTGACAAAAGGTGGTCTTCGCCTGCCAAATGTTTAGGTGGGAAGATTGAGTTGATTCTTTTTTCAGAAGATTAATAGACAAATTCCTCATGTCCACCAATTTATTTCATAATTTTTGGAGTAGTAGAAGTATGGATGCTATTCAGATCATTATAGACTGTTCTGTTTCTGACAGATTTTGTTTTCATTGCATAGCTTACTTGTTTTCTAGTTTCTATGGCTTATATTTCTCAATATAAATTGTAGAAATGATTTGTTATAGTAGGAATTCTGTGAGAACAATTATGAACCTTGTCTTTGACAGTACCAAAGTGAATGGTTTACTCTTTATCATACTAACCTATCTCACGAAGTTCTGTTAAGTTTTGTGTGATTGAAGTTTTCAAGCTTTGGGTGAGACATCGATATGAGGAGAATAAGGAGTGTAAATACCCTAAGCTTGGGGATGCCCAAGGCACCCCAAGGTAATATTCAAGGAAGACTAAAGTGCCTAAGCTTGGGGATGCCCCAGAAGGCATCCCCTCTTTCGTCTTCAAAACTACCGGTATACCATACTCGGAGCTATATTTTTATTCGTCACATGATATGTGTTTTGCTTGGAGCGTATTTTAAATTTTACTTGCTGTTTGAATAAAATCATTGGATCTGAAATCTTGAATGAAAAAGAATCCTCCCATGGCTAGTTAATTATTTGACTACTCAGTGTTCTTCACTTATAACTTTTTGGAGTAGTTTGTCATTTACTCACATGCTTCACATCTATCCTATGAGTAAATGGTTGAATGAATTGAATATCATAAATCTGAATTTATATACGTTTCATATGCTTACAACATGGGGAGTAATGACTTCACACATAATAAGTAGAGGTAGTAGACTTATTGGAAGTTAGCAAACGTAGAATTGGTCACTTGAACAATTCATGAAAGAATATTGAAGGAAGAGAGATTTCACATATAAATATAATATCTTGGACATCTTTTGCAATTGTGAGCACTCATTAAAATATGGCATGCTAAAAGGTTGATGTTGGACAAGGAAGACAACTTAATGGGTTATGTTTTCCTATATCTGAAACGTTATATTGTCTTGGATCATCCAACATGTTGAGCTTGCCTTTCCCTCGCATGCTAGCCAAATTCTTTGCACCAAGTAGAGATACAACTTGTGCTTCCAAACATTCCCTAAACCATTTTTGTCATGAGAGCCCACCACATCTACCTATGGATTGAGTAAGATCCTTCAAGTAAGTTGTCATTGTTGCAAGCAATAAAAATTGCTCTCTAAATATGTATGATCTATTAGTGTGGAGAAAATAAGCTTTATACGATCTTGTGATGTGGAAGAAATAAAAGCTCCGGACTGCATAATAAAGGTCCATATCACAAGTGGCAATATAAAGTGACGTTCTTTTGCACTAAGATTTCGTGCATCCAACCATAAAAACACATGACAACCTCTGCTTCCCTCTGCGAAGGGCCTATCTTTTATTTTTGTCCTATACTTTATACAAGAGTCATGGTGATCATCACCTTTCCCTTTTTACACTTTTTCCTTTGGCAAGCACCTTGTGTTGGAGCGATATGGATATATATATATATATATATATATATCACTTGGATGTAGGTTTTCATAAATTATTATTGTTGACGTTACCCTTGAGGTAAAAGGTTGGGAGGCGAAACTATAAGCCCCTATCTTTCTCTGTGACCGATTAAAACTTTGAACCAATAAATATCACGTGACTTTTAGAAATTGTGAAAGATTAAATGATAGTTGAGTATGTGAAGTTTGCTGAACCAAAGCTCTTACATAGACCCTTCCCAAAAGTAAGATGAATTGCAATTATTCGATGACTAAGAGCATGGTTTGTTAGTTTTCAAGAAAGTTTATGATCTATACTTTAACATGTGAATAGCTTGTTACTTGATCATGAGAAGTTTTATGAGTTGAATCTGTTACTTCTGTACATTCTTGGTTGATTGACTCGGTATTTGAATCTTGATACATCGCTTGTGTACATATCTAAATGGGAGTACACATTATGCTGCGTGTGACATTTGAGTTGGACATGAAGTGTTCCAAATATTCGAATTCACCTTAAACTGGATTCTAGTTTCTGAATTTGAGTATCGGCATTTCTAAACCATATTCATATATGACAGTGGAATACATCTTTGTCATCCTTTTGAAGATATATAAAAACACATAGAATGGTTTATACAGATTCATATAGGAATACAAAATGGATTCGAATTTAGTTGCCAGGGTAAACGTGGATGCTTATTGTCCCAAAATTCGAAAGAAACAGCAAAATGTCCACTCCCACGTCGGCTGCCCGAAGCCAAGTGTTTGGGAGATGTTAATTACTGTCTACCGATTACATGGACAATCCATCGGCCCGATTCCCACTGCTCTAAATAGGGGTAGGTTAGTAACTTCAATTAGACGTGACACGACTGCCATTGAGCCCATTCCGACATGGTGGGCGTCAAACATGGGCGGCAAAACTCATTTGATTCAAGCTCGCCCGAAAGACCTCTGTTTCTCCCTCCATTCCCCATTCATACATGGTGGGCGGCAAAACAAACTCGACTCGGCCGAAATAGATGTAGGCAAATATTTTCAATAGGGGCAGGTTTGTAACTTCACTCAGACGTGACACAACCGCCCTACCTATCAGCCCTATTCATACACCGTGGGCACCAACCATGGGCTCCAACCACCATCTCCTCACCCGAAAACGGTCTGGGCAAATATTGGCGAGATACGAGATTACCGTCCTATCCCCAACCGACGAGACGTCCAAATTTTAAACGGGGGCTAAGTTCGTAACTTTCCCATATTTCAGACAAGCCCGTCCCAAAAACATGGTTCCTCGTACCTCTCCCTCCATTTTCCCATTCATACACTGTCCGCGCTAGAACACCCCATCCCCACACCAGCCTCCGTCCGCCACCCCATCCATCGCCGCCGTCCTCCGCCACATCCATCACCACCGTCCTCCACCATGCCGGAGCGCCTACCAAGACCGCGTCGTCCACTGCTAGAGATGGACGTTTCTCATCCACGGCGATGGACCAATAGCCTTGCATCGCATCCTCTCGCTTCATCGGCGCCGTCGTCCTCTTTGCTGGGGCCGCTCACATGACCTTCTCTTCCACCACAATGGGACTTATCCCCCAATGCACCCGTCTACCATCGCAGATCTGCTTCAACGCCACCGACAGCCATCGCACCCCCGATGCCTACACGGTGCCGCAAGAGAGGTGGTACTTCATATCTCCTCAACTTTTTGATCTCAACCAGAAAATAGATCTTAACTTGGTTACTCTACTTTCTTTTCAGCTCTTAGAATTTAGTTCTTAGTTCGAAGAAAACAATGGATGCTAAATATCATCTCCCCGGTTTGCAGCTTCAAATCTGCCATCGCACAGCCATAATATGGTTTAATTATCATGCTTAGGGTTTAATTGATCATGTTGGTTCCATGGTGGTTTCTTTAATAGAAATCGGAGGGGAAACCCTTTTTTGCTAAAAAAAATATGCTTAGAGTTTCCCCCTTTTATGATCACTATACGATCAGAATACGTGCTTTGTGTCATAATAACACTGCTCCACCCATCAAGCTAAACAAGCTTAGTTGTTCAAATACGAATCTGATATTATTAAAACAGAGCTATTTAATTGGTCAGATAAATGTTCCTAAATTAGTTTCGAAAATGCATGTTCGCCGCTCGGGTGTGTATCTCTACAGGGTGCCCACGATGGGCCGGCCCACCCTGGGATTTTGGGTCGTCCCAGGCCCCGATTCCCCTCTATTCTAGTGCGCGCTTCCGATCTCTACTCACCCCTAGCCGCCTACCTCGCCAGCGAATTGCCGTCCCCGGACGGCATGACTCTAGGAGGAGACGCCGGACTAACATGAGGCCAGGAGCCGCTCGCCCAACAGCGTCACGGCTGCCCGGGCGCGCCGCCGTGCCTAGCTTCCCAGTCCGTTCAGGGCTCAGGCATGCAACACCCACCAAGCCAACCTGATTTATCCTGAGATACGTCCTCAACACTCAGCAGCCACTCCTCATCACCCATTTTCTAATTGATTCATTACTCATTAGGCAGGACTGTCATTAGGGTTTGTTGTGTGCTCAGTGCTACCTACACTTAATGGTTCAGGTGTATTTCGGTAATCTTTAGTACCTCTAAAGTTCACAGGGTTTTCAAAATTCTGGCCCTCGGAACAGAAACTAGTCATTTTGGATTGTTGGTCGTAGTGACATTGACCCAGATTACTACTGCAAGCCAGGTTTGTTGACAATTTTACTTGTCTTTCTTACTCATTCGATATAATATCCAATTATTCACGTCGATTAGTTGCAAACAATAAGTGCTAGACAAACTTCTTCATTCAGATTTTGGACGGTCTCTTACTGCAGTTACAATTATGCATACTTGTCCTAGTAAGCTCACAAGTAAATGATTGATTCACTACATCTATGCTTGCCTGGTCATATTTGTTGTCAATATTCTTTTAGGGTGGACCACCCTGTTTCTAAATACTGGAACCGTAGACATGAGTGAATAGTATTTCATGTGTGGGTAACGAACACTGCATTGTATAGAAAGAACGTGTCATTTCCAGCTTTTACATAGGTTTTGATCTTTTACATGGAATACAATCTGCCTACTTGCTTTGTGTCGCACTACCAACACTCCACCCTTGAAGCTAAACATTACGCCACTCATAATTTCTTAGTTTATTTGTTCAAATACGAATTTCATATGATTCTAATGTTCCTACTTCAGTTTTGAAATGTGTGCCTGCCTGTTATAGAGACATAAGGGGTTTGTATTTCTGTGTGTGGTCTGGTCAGCACGGTTGGGGAGGTGAACTTTGCATATGCAGGGGTTTATAGGGAGACACTCTCCGAGTTGAATCCGCAATGCATTCCATAGATAATCTGACTACTTTTTATGTTTTCATGAATCTCAAATTCTGAACAGCATCATAATGATCATGAGCTTGCACTCATGAAAAGAATAAAGTAGAACAAGGCCATGGCTGTCAAACTTGGCATTAAGGGACTGAAATCAAGTCTAGATGCAATGCAATGCAAACGCTCTCCACCTATAGATTCATGCTCAGAATATGATCCTAACAGTGATTCTGAGCTAGAGGGGGACCTAAGTCAATGTAGCTCCCTAGTGGAGGAGTCAGAGGAAGATGCCCTATCTTATTCACCCATCAAGGTACTTGCTTTAACTTTCCAAGGTTACATTGCTCGCACATATCTTGAAACGGTTGCTTTGCATTGCTTCTACTTTGTTGAACTACCATTAGCTTAGTTTACACATCGTGTATGTGAATACACCCTGCCTATCCATTTTCAGTACATATTCCATCTGTCATCATACCATATTTATCCATTCAAATGTTGTTCTTGTGTATCAGACATTCAAAAGGAAGAGGGTGATTGCTGATCATGGAGGAGAACAAGAAAAGTATTTGGAAAATGTAGTGGCACCTGATAAATCAAATAGCCCATTAGGTGTAGTTGCAATATCACCTGACCCACAAAATACCCCAACTCTAGCAGACTCTAGCCCTACTACACTGGTCATTTGTGATGCCCCAACTCAGCAGACCCCAACTGCAGCAAACAGTATGATTATGCCAGTTGACAAAGCATCAGCTGTACGATGCAAAACCCCATTCCAGGAAAGAGTACACCAAATCCAGTTGCCAAATCCCTTTTCGAACCAGAGAGAGCCCCAATAGCAGCAAATAGGACCCCTGTTCCATTTCTTCCCAGTTTAGAAGACGAAGCTTATGTTGTTGTCAAGAACTTTGGGCGCATCTTTCCTTCATGGAAAGATTATACCGCAGACAGAGAACAATTTCTAGTCTTCCTCCACAACTTACGCGTAAGTAATGTACTAATGTTATTCATGGTCATTATTGCATATGTTTCTCCTGACAGAACACACAAGATTTCATTCTTTTAAATAGGCGAGGAGCAAAGTGGATTGTGATGACGAGCAAGGGTTGGTTGCACTTTTCAAGCACTCGTTGATGAAGTATCATTCGTACCTGAGGCAAGCGCACTTCGATGGCAAGCCTCTGAACAAAATTTCTGTAAAGTCTCTGGTGCTACATTTATCCGACGGTGACTGGTATAATCTTGTTACACATTGGTCTCGGCTGCAGCGTAAGGTACTGTCTATGATATCACATCACAATTTGAACTACATTTCTGCATTTGCCTTAATGTCTCACTTGTACGAAAACTGTTAGCAGAAGAACATTCGTTCTCAATGGACCACAGAATCTCGCAACTATACTACACACTTCATTACTCTTGTGAGTACCTCTTGCCCTGTATGACCATACTTACTTTCATAGTTGTTTGATTATGTAGCATCACTGCACATGTTAGCCTCGTAATCGTCCATTTGGTGGACATTATAAGATCCGTATGGACTCTTACATAAATTTAGAATCAACCCAATGCTTTTGAAGAGGTTTAGCTCTGCAGTCCTCTTGTAAGGACTGAACGTGGTCTATCACTGTACTTACATTAACAGCTACTCCCTTCGTCCCATAATATAAGAATGTTTTGTACAGTACACCAGTGTTCAAAACACTCTTGTATTATGGGAAGAGGGATTGGTTCATTTTGTAGCATTCTGCATCTTATCTCCCTCACCCACCATTTACCAAAAAATATTAGATCTATATTTAATCTTACCAACAAGTAGAATACACAGACAATGCCAGTGCAGAAGTGTAGCCCATTGCTCTTATCAGTACATTTTGTCCTGTAATGCTTGTACTTATAGGGATTGGTAGTTGATTATGTAGCATCAATCTGCATCTTATCTTCATTATCCTCTATCCCTTCCAGTATCATCATATCTATAATTACTCTCAACAAAATGTAGAGTACAGGCAATGCTTATGAAGAAGATTCTGTGCTGAAATTCTTGAGTTATCCTTCCCTTGACATGGAGAAGGGCATTATAAAGCTGATGTTAACTGTTAATGTAAGTCAGTCCTTCTAAAGCCTTTATCCTCAACTGTTATTTAATTTTCTCATACTCCCTATCATTTACTGCTGTTTAGTTTGCTGTTTCTACCAAAATGCATGTTTGTAAGAACCATATGTTCTAAGTTTTACTTGTAAAACCAAATTCCTTATTCATACCATGCACATTACTTAATACTCCCTATATGTATGCTTGTTTTTGTGGATCTATAATCCAGTGTGTGGTGAAGCAGCCCACGTTTGCACCTTGTCATCTCCTGTTTTATCTTACTGATGTGGCTGATGATATGAAGAACATGCCATGCACATTATCCAAAATAGATACAATGATTTTCTTTGCCCTTCATCTATGCTTTTTATGTTGACATGGTAATCTAGTAGTGTGTTGAAGCTCCCCGCATTATGAACAATGCCAAATTATGCTATTGATATTTTGAACTTACTCTTTATTTTCTAATTTGAAATTGGATAGAATTGACAGAACAGTTATCATCTTTGTTTATACACGTGCAAAAACTGTCATCTCTCTGCTTTGTTTCAGGGTGATATGCCTGATGGCATGCACAAGTCTGCTGAAGGCTGTGAGACAAACCCAACATATATTGTAGCAAAGAAGGCAAAACATCTCGAAGATAGCGAGACAACCCCAAAGTCTTGTCTTGATGCAGTGTTCAAGTTACTTGAGACTAACAGTCATACAAGCTCACAGAATTCGTTGTCTGAATTAGTTCAACTTCTTCAGTCCCAAGTTCTAGCAGAAAGGCATTTTGCAAATCAACTTCGACTTGAAGTCCTATCTCTAAGAAAGATTGTGGAGAACACCAATGAGAACCTCATCGCTAAGCAGCTACACCTGGAAGCTATGACCGACATGCTAGGCCGGTCTCATAGCCTTGCTCAGCAGCTTGTGCAGCAGTTCCCCCGCAAGGCTAACCTTTCTTGAACTGTCTTGGAAGTGGTCTCGGTTCAGTATTATTTTGTTACGCTGCAATGGTGCCCAGTTTTTGTAATCTTCTTCTTTGTTGTGCTTTATGATCACTGGTGGCGAACTTCGATGCCCAGTGGATGTAATATACCTTAAATCCTTTATTGTATAGTGTAGGTTTATTCTTAGTTACTATGCCGTAATTTCTTTATTATATAGAGTAGGTTTGTTCTTAATTCCTACTAGTTACTGCCATCATTCGTTATCTGAAAAAAATCAGATGTAGTCGACCGGACCGAAACATTCGACTCTAACGGGCCAGGTTTTTAGCGGGCCACAATTGGGCGGTCCTGCGTCTTCCTTGGGCCTGAATGATTGGGGCCTTCACACATTGCGCCAGGCCTAAACTTACATCGGCCTATATTTTAGTTGGGCCTTTTGTCAACCCAGCGCTTAGTTTGGCCCAGGTAGCGTTGGGTCATTAACAGGCTGAATATTGTACTGGCCTGTTACGGCCGAGATGAAATGACGGGCCTTTAGCAGGCCAAAATGCATGTTGGGCCTCAATTTTCACTAGTCGTCGACAGGCCTTCAGCAGGCCGAAATGTAGACCGGGCGTTTTTGGGCCAGTTAGCTCATGGGCCGTTACGATGCTGAAACATATCTCGGGCCTTAGTTGTCCCACTGATATCATGGGCCTTTAAGAGGCCGAAAGCTTAGCACAGGCATCAACGGGCTGAATTACGCGACAGGCCTTTAACAGGCCCAAAGTCACGTTAGGCTTAACTATTGCCACCTTTAGCACGAGCCGTTAGTGGGCCCGATGTCTCGTCGGACCATATATGGCCCATGGGCAGCACGAGCCATTCCCAGACCGAAAGTCACACCGGGCTGAAATGGGACCATGTCTACATCAGGCCTCTAATAGGCCGAAAGTCACTGGGCTGTAGTTGGGCCCAAATATTTGGCGAACAATTAACGAGCCAGATCTGGCTTCGGGCCGCAAATGGGCCCAAATATTGGCCAACAATTAACGGGCCAGATCTGGCTTCGGGCCGTAAATGGGCCCAAATATTGGGCGAACAATTAACGGGCCACATCTGGCTTCGGGTCGTAAATGGGACTTTATTAAGCAGGCCGTTATTGGGCTGGCCCACTAGAACCTGATTAAGTTCTATGGCCTTTGACTGGGCCGGCCTTTTTAACCTATATGGGCCTCTGTTGGGCCCACCCACGTGTCGACGTATCATAGGCATGTCTCCTCTAGTGGACGGGCGACATCTGGCCCACTAACGAGCTGACAGGTGTTCCCTTCGGCTAATCAGAATTTTACACATGGAAATTTCCCATTGGTCAGGGCTGTTGACGGGTTATCGGATCAAAAATCCGACCCGACAGCTTAACGGGGTTCCGTTACGGTGGATGCCACGTGTCGGTCACCCTTGATGAAAGCACTTCTGTGACGCGCGATTTATCGTCATGGAAGTGGACACTTCCGTGATGATAATTTTGGTAATGTCATGGAACACTTCTACGATAGCACAGGTATGACTATCTTGATTCTGTCATAAAATCATCATGGATGTACATGCATGACAAAAAACGCGACCTACTGTGACAAACACGTATCATCACGGAAGTGTATTTTTTTGTAGTGTAGCTAAATGGCATTAAAGAAAAGCGCTTGTTGGGAAACAACCCAATATTTACCCTTACTATTTTTGTGTGTTCTCATGATTAAGATACTGTAGTAATCATATATTATAGCTTTTTATTCAATAAAATGCCAAGTAAGACCTTTGGGAAGACTTGGGTGAAAGTTAATGTGATCTTGCTGTAAAAAACAGAAACTTTGCACTCACGAGATTAGCTGTCATTTTTTACATAGGAGTGCGATTGAGTTGATTCTTTTTTCAGAAGATTAATAGACACATTTCTCACGTCCACCAATTTATTTCATAATTTTGGGAGTAGCAGAAGAATGGTTGCTATTTAGATCATTACAGACTGTTCTGTTGCTGTCAGATTCTGTTTTCATTGCATAGCTTACTTGTTTTCTAGTTTCTATGGCTTATATTTCTCAGTATAAATTTTAGAAATGATTTGTAACAGTAGGAATTCTGTGAGAACAATTATGAACCTTTTCTTTTATAGTACCAAAGTGAATGGTTTACTATTTATCATACTATCCTATCTCACGAAGTTCTGTTAAGTTTTGTGTGATTGAAGTTTTCAAGCTTTGGTGGAGACATCGATATGAGGAGAATAAGGAGTGGAAATACCCTAAGCTTGGGGATGCCCAAGGCACCCCAAGGTAATATTCCAGGAATACTAAAGACCCCCCCTGACTTGTTCCCGGCACCAACACCTCTTATTTATACCCAAACTTCCAGAAAGAAACCTAGATGAGAAGTTCCGCCACCGCAAGCCTCTGTAGCCACGAGAAATCAATCTAGGCCCTCTCTAGTACCCTGCCGGAGGGGGCTATCATCACCGGAGGCTATGGAGGAGGATCCCGGAGGGGCCATCATCACCATGAAGGCCAAGGACCAGAGGGAGAACCTCTCCCCGTCCAGGGGGGAGGACATGGAGGAGGAAGCACAAGGGGGAGAACCTCTCCTCCTCTCTCTCGGTGGCACCAGAGTGCCATCAGGAGGGGAGTCATCATCAAGCTGCCATCTTCATCAACATCACCATCATCATCACCATCCTCATATCTTTTACGCGGTCCACTCCCGCACCCTGCTGTAATCCCTACTTGAACATGGTGCTTTATGCCACATATTATGATCCAATGACGTGTTGCCATCCTATGACGTTTTGAGTAGATATCCTTTGTCTTTGGGTTGATTGATGATCTAGATTGGTATGAGTTGTATGTTTTATTTTGGTGCTGTCCTATTATGCCCTCCGTGTCGCGCAAGCGTGAGGGATTCCCGCTGTAGGGTGTTGCAATACGTTCATGATTCGCTTATAGTGGGTTTCTTGAGTGACAGCAGCATAAACCTGAGTAAGGGGGTTGTTGAGTATGGGATAAAGGGGACTTCATGCTTTAATGCTATGGTTGGGTTTTACCTTAATGATCTTTAGTACTTGCGGAAGCTTGCTAGAGTTCCAATCATAAGTGCATATGATCCAAGAAGAGAAAGTATGTTAGCTTATGCCTCTCCCTCATATGAAATTGCAATGACGACTATCGGTCTTGTTAACAATTGCCTAAGACAATTCCGCACACCGATCCATCATTATTCCACACTCACTATTTATAATATTTAGTAATATATTCTAACTTTATGATAACAACCCCTACTTTTATATTTTATCTCTCTGATACCCTACAAAGTTACCCTCTTCATACCCACAACGTAGTTTTATTTCTGGTTTCTAGTTGGATGCAAACGTTCGGTGTATGTAGAGTCGTATCAGTGGTAGATAGGACTTGAGAGAATATTGATCTTACCTTTAGCTCCTTGTGGTTTCGACACTCCATACTTATCATTTCCACCTTTGGGAATTGCTACTATGATTCCCTGCACTTGGGGATTATCAACGAGGCCTTGGTACGAGCGGCCTCCCCTGGCTACCCGCTATGCTTGTACGCTTAGGCAGGAGGCTTAGGGGGAGGAGGCAGCGACCGACGCCTCTCACGCCTTGGCCATGATGGACGTGCAGTGGTGGCGCGCGCTGCCGCCCCACGAACCCACTCCGAGGGCTCCTCGCGAGAACTCGTGGTGTGGGCGGCGATGCCACCGCGCACGTGGATCCGATTCACGCCGTTCTTTGCCGAAGTAATGCCGCCAAGGGGGCCACTCGAGTTGTGGCTGCAGCACACCGAGTGCGGTACCCCGACGACAGGAGCAGAGGTCGAGGCCGTCTCCCAGGGCAAGATCTTCACGACCCGCGGATGGGGCGAGGTCGCTCGCGTCTGCCGCGCAGAGGGGGCCCTCGCCATCCACTTTGAGTACGACGGTGCCTCCACGATGTTCTTCAAAGTCTTCGACGAGGAAGGCCGCCGCCTGGAGTGTTGTCCTAGAGGGGATTGCCAGGGCAGCGTAGGGGCAGGCGCTGGGCCCGCCCATGGTCCTACCGACGATTCCTCCAATAGCAGCGATGGTGTGTGGGAGTCCAGCGACTCTTCCAAGCCTGGCAAGACTCCAGAGACAAGCGACGATGGCTATGTGCCCCCGAGCTCACGCCGCGCCCGGAGCGCAGCGGCGGCGTCGTCCGCCCATCGCCGCCGCTGATCTGGATGGGGTTGGTGCCGGTCCCTCGTGGCCCACTATTGATGATGGCGCCAGCGGCGATACTGGTAGATAGGGCTCCTATAAACTTCCTTCTTTTGTTCACAGCAAGGAATCAAGACGGATCCCGTGGGGACGTGTAAAGAATCTGTAATGCTTTGCATCAATATTATCTTCACTGTGGAATCCGTGATTGCACGTCTTGCTATGGCATTGTCCCCCTTTTCTTCCTCGTGGTAGCTTAGCTCTCTACACCGACAGGTCCCAGTCCCTAGGCAGGCTTCAACCATCGCTGGTATGCCAGGTCCTGATGCCGTGGTCAAGGCCAGGAGGTTGAGGCGCGATGCTCAAGAGGTCCCCCTTAGCGTGCAAGTAGCTCCCTTAAGGTAGAAAAGGTAGGCGGCATTGCCAGAGCGAGGCTGCAGGAGTTGAAAATCCTGAGTTCCGAGCTGAGCTGCCTTGGGTACGCAACTTATCATAGGGATCACGGATCGGTTCCTTGTGTGGCTCTCGGTTCATGGCCGCTGATGGCGATGCTACCAGGTTGTGTCCATGCCAGCTCCGACCCTTCATACTTCCCTGAGTGCTCTACGTCCTCGGGTCCCGGCCCTCGAGCGAGCTCAGCCACCGCTGGTATACCAGGTCACGATGCCGTGGTCAAGGCCAGGGGGTGAGGGCTGGAGAGCCGGTAAGAGCTCCTGAGGCGCGATGCTCAGGGGCTCTCCCTTTATCACCCAAGCGAAAAGCATGAAGGGGAGCAGCTGGTGGGACCTCCTGTGGCTAGGCTCTAGAGGTTCCTGTGGGTTAGCGTGAGAGAGAGTGGCCCAGCTATAGACCAAGGAAAAAGGTTCTTGCCGATGATTGTGAGGCCTTCAAGTCTCTTGAGGAGAGGTCCCACAAGGCGCTGCAGGGGCTCTACGAGAAGGGTCTGGATAAGCCTTTGGTGATTGATGACGACGGCCTCGCCCAACTGCTTCCCCAGCTAGTTACGACGCTCGAGGACGTTGCTGACGGGATCGGCCCCATGGTGGAGGGGGAAGCGCGTGCGCTTTCCTCATCGGCCCTGACGCGCGTCCTCAGCCACCTTCACCTTCGCGACCCCAACGCCAACCTTGGTGTCCTACTCGAGCCTATGGATGAGGGGCGCTGCAAAGCTGCTGCAAAGGACGTGAGGGGCCAGGTGGAGGCTTTGCTGAAGAAGTTCCTTGCCATCGACTCTACGCCTCCAGCCGATGATGCCACTCCCTCGACCAAGATCAACGGCACGGGTGACGTCGATCCTGCCGATGAGCGGGCGCTTCCAGATGACGGCACCCAAGGCTGAACAGGAGGCTCGCTGGTGCTCCTTCCTGCTTTTACTTTTCCGCGATCTTTCCTGCAACATGCGATGTGCCTCGTGGAGGCGTTAAAACTCTAATTTGATGTTAAGGAACATTATGATGTGTAATATTTTATTTAGATTTCACGATCTCCTTTCCGTTTGCTTGATGTTCTATGCCGGCACGGCCCGACCCTGCGCATACCTCAGCCACCGTTGGGCCGTCCGGATCGCCAGGACGGGACCAAGGGGTGAGGGGCTACATGGCCAGTTAGGCTCCCGAGTCACGATGCTTAGGAGTCCCCCTTGATGCGCAAACGGTCTGCGGTAAGGAGATGGGAAGGCAGGCCCTAGTGTTCTACGTCGGCGGGGCCTCACCCCACGCATACCTCAGCTGCCGTTGGACCGTCCAGATCACCAGGACGGGACCAAGGGGTGAGGGGCTACGTGGCCAGTTAGGCTCCTGAGTTGCGATGCTTAGGAGTCCCCCTTGACGCACAAACAGCTTGCGGGAAGGAGATGCAAAGGCAGGCCCTAGTGTTCTACGTCGGCAGGGCCCGACCCCACGCATACCTCAGCCGCAGTTGGACCATCCGGATCACCAGGACGGGGCCAAGGGGTGAGGGGCTATGTGGCCAGTTAGGCTCCTGAGTCACGATGCTCAGGAGTCCCCCTTGACATGCAAACGGCCCTTCATACCTGTCCTCACCGAGGCCCCTCTCGGGAGGGGCGCACGACGACAAGGTCCGCGGGACCTTGCAGGGCGGCGTACCCTAGGCATGACCTGAGCGTAGCCCCCGTGCCCAGCCCCCTCACGTGACTCTCCCAAGGGGAAAGTGTTGCGGTGAGGCTGGACACTGATCCGGACGGCTCCCTGAGGTTAATGCGGCCAATGGGCCACCCTCAGTTGTTTATCACCAGCGCGGAGCGTAGCGCTTCCGCACTTGCACTGGCATAGCCGCTCCTCAACCGTGTCGACTGCCAGCGCGGAGCATGGTGCTTTCCACTGGTACGTGGGTGAGTGCTCCCTCTGAGTGGAGCCCCCAGGGCGTGTACAGCCCCGCCCTGACACCTGGCTTGCACGGCAGGGCTAGACGAGGTGTGTCTGGGCACTCGTGAGCTAGCGCGGGACTCACAAGGCCCTACCTCAAGGTGGGTTCCGCCTGGTCTTGATTCTTGATAGCTGCAGTGATCCTGTGAGATTGTTAGGCAACCTACACCGGACGAATCTCCTGAGGCAATCACATGAGAACGCTAGACACCAACGACCCCAGGAGGTGACGTGAATGGGGCCGGCCCGCCAGATAGAGCTCAGTCGTTGGGTTTATGGATGCTGCAGGGACGGACCCGAGCACAGACGTCGTTCCTAGCCTACTCATGCGAAGAATCCTAAATAAAGACAACCGGCGCGTGGCTCCTGTGGTAACGAGGGCGGTCATGGGTGGGGTATCGAAGTACTTGACAGTCAGGTGACAATCATGAAATGACTCAAGCAATGAAGTAGGTCAGCTCGGATAAATGCAAGAATGACACATGCCACTAGGACGGGCCCAAGCGGCCTAGGGATGATGCGGCCCGTGAGGCGCCCCCAACATAGTAAGCTAAAGATGCAAAAAGATACACGCTGCAGGGACATGCCCATGCAGCTTGGGGATAATACTGCCCGAAGGGCGCCCCTCGCTGAATGAACTGGAAAGAGTCACCTCATACCGTGCTGAAGTGGTGTCGGGGCAGCTGAAGACGCGCGCTGAGGAAGTTGCTCCTCACGAGCTGCTAGGGCCCTGAGCCTCAGGAGGCTCCACAGGCCTAGGTGGCTCCTGAAGAACTGTTACAACCTCCGCTAGGACAGCGTGATGCCTGGCCTCCTGAGCCGCCAGAATGCTCCGCAGGTGGCGCTAGAAGGTGACGGCCGTATTCGGCAGGCCGAGAGGCATGCGAACGTAGCTGTGAGGGGTACCCTCGCACCTCCCAACGCGCGAAGGCCAGAATCGTTGCTGAGACGTGACACTACTAGGGAAAACCTTATACACAGAATCTTAGCAGCAGCGCGGTTTAAAAACAAACGCTACTGCTAATTAGCAGTAGCGAGCTTGAGGAAACCGCGCTACTAATAACCCGATAATAGTAGCACGGGTTTTTACCCCTCGCTACTACTAAGCGATTTCCACCGTGCCTTCCGGGACCAGCTATAGTAGTAGCGCGGTTTATAAACCCACGCTACTACTAAGTCGTTAGTAGTAGCGTGGGTTATAAACCCCACGCTACCACCTGCATCTGCTCCCACCCCACCAACCATCCCATGCCATGTCTCAAAAAAACACTCAACGCCCGATCCAGATCCCCAATCCCGTCTCCGCTCCCACCTCCTCTCCTCCTCTCCCAAGCCCCAACCCACCATGGAGGGGGAGCCGCCCGCGCAGCCCCCCCCCAAGCGCCACCACCGCCTACGGCTCGCCCCGCCGCAGGGTGTGGAAGCGGTGCGTCCACTCCGGCCAGCACGACAGCGCCACCCGGGGCCATGCCACCGCCGCCGACTTCGCGCCCGTGCCCAGGATGTGCCGCCTCGTCATGGCCAACTACGCCCCGCCCGACCTCCTCTCTTGCCACCCCTCCTCCTCGACCCCTCAAACATCGTGCGCCGCCGCACCTACGCCGACACGGGGGGCCGGGTCACGCCCTACCTCGTCTACCTCGACCACGCGCACGCTGACTTCGTGCTCACGCTGCGCGGCCTCAACCTCGGCCGCGAGTCCGACTATGCGTTGCTCCTCGGCAAGGTTGGCGCCGCGAGTCCGACTACGAGCCTAAACCATGTCCACAACGGCCTCCTCCGCGCCGCCGGCTGGGTGCTCGACAGGGAGTGCGACCTGCTCCGGGACCTCGTCGATCGGTACCCTGCCTACACGCTCACCTTCACAGGCCACTCCCTCGGCGCCGGCGTCACCGCCATGCTCACCATGGTCGTCGTGCTCAACCTCGACAAGCTCGGCAAGGTCGAGAGGGGCCGCACCAGGTGCTACGCCATGGCCCCCGCCCGCTGTATGTCGCTCAACCTCGCCGTCAGATACGCCGATATCATCAACTCCGTTGTGCGGCAGGTGACTCACTGATGACCCAATTGATTTGGTTGCTTGCTTGTCTGAATTTGGTTAAGTTCAGTTGCAGAGGAATTTGGGTTACATGTAGTATGTCTGAATTTCGGTTACATGTAGCCGTCAGGCTGAATATTGGTGGATACCTGCTCTGCTTCTGAGTAAGATAAACATTGCATTGCAGAATCTAGTATAATGCCTATCTAAATTTTGCTGGGTGCTTACTTGTTGCTAGAAATTCAGTTGCAGAATTTAGTTACATGCCCATCTGAAGGTGTAATGCCTATCTGAATCTTTTTAGTTCCAAGTTCTGAACATATGAAGATCCAACATCTAATTTATTTCTCATAGATGAGTGATGGACGATGCAGCAGAGGAGGCATACCGATGGCAGGTTGTAGCAAATCAGGAGGCCGCCGCCGTCGGCGGACGCTGCCGAGTGGAGAAACTACGTGGACGGTGGACGCTGCCGAGTGGAAAAACTACAGGGGACTGGTGAGATAACTGAAATTTCATAACAGCGACTCCATGCATGGTATGTTCCCCTTTTGCCATATTTTACATACACATGTTATATATTCTTTGAGATCTAAGCCCTTATAGACAATAGATTCTGATCTTCTGGTCTTTGCCTGCTGATGCTTTTATTATTCAAAGTGGTTCAGTTCCAGTACATACAGACTAGCCATATTATGACTTGCATGATTTTTTTTTACTTTTTGCACATTCTCATTTAAGTTTTCTTGTGATAGCACACTAATTAACAGAAAAACCTTATGGCATATGACCTTTTCTATGTGTGACGTATATGTAAAGTTAGTTTTCTCTTAAAAAAATCATCCATCGATAAGCTGAATTAGAGGGAAATTCATGGAAAATGAACCAGCATACAAACCATAGTAATAATCCCAGTGAACTAGCTCTACAGACTAGCATACATGTTATTTAGAAACAAGGGGTTTTCCATGCTACAACAGATTCCTGACTAAATTTATCTATTCTACTTGGTCTTTTGATTTGAAACATCTATATATTCCTCATAAACATGTTGGTTTTGCTACCAGCAGTAGGCGCTTTCTTTGTTCTGCAGCTAGGATTTCAGTAAAAGAAAATGTTTAACCTTCAGTGAATATGCACAGTACCAAGACTTTGTTCTGCAGCTCGCACGCCGCATCCGTGGCGAGAGGGCCTAGGCTGCTCTGTGCGTGTCGTCATCTTAGCCAGTTGTGTTAATCAGTGGAAATGCGAGAGGGCCACGCCTCACTAGTAATCTTGTTGATTGCCTCTGAACCTGAATGAACAGCCTTGCTCGTTTAGTTCTGTGTGTCCATATGATTTATGCTTTGCTATTTTATCCTGTTGTTCCTTTTGATCCCTGTGACTGTTGCAATCACCTCTCACCTGTACCATGATGCTAACTGGTAAATTAGGACAAGAGATGTTTCTATTTTGCACTGCTCATACTTCACATACTGTGATTCATCTGATGGGTTTCTTGCACCTGCAAATGACAGCGTCATGATGTTGTCAACAGTGTGGCTGAGGCAGAAGGTGTATCCAAATATGATGCAGGTGAAGCTGCTGCAGATCAGAAAGGTGAACGCATGTTCGCTTGTATTAAGATATTTTCAGTAATTTAAAGCTGAAATGATATCCTGTAGCAAACTAGGATTATGGTCTGTCTCTTAAACTATCTTTGATCTTGTCCATAATGCTTCCCTGCAGAGCAAAAAGGTTCAACAACCATGAAATCCTAGCTGAGGACGTGCGAGACTGGGATATAGCAAGTGACCGGGGGCAAGGGCAGCATGCGCAGGTGCTTTCTTTGTTTTCAATCTAATTGTTGTGTTTTATTATCTTGACTACATTTCTCTTTTAATTTATTTTCAATCTTCCAAGCCTGGACATAGTTATTGTATCTTATTATCGTCTTTGGAAGTGGCCGGACCCTTCCGCGAACCCTGCGCAAGCAGGAGCTAACTAACAAGTTTTCACTTTCTCGACTGGGTGCAGGGTGATCGACGAGGACTACTGCGGCCCGATGGGAGTCGTGCTCTTCAACTACTCGGAGGCAGACTTCACCGTGAAGCCCCGCGACCGCATCATACAGATTATCGTCCAGGTGATTGCGACGCAGGAGGTCCCCGGGGTGGAGGACCTCGACGCCACCGTCCGGACGTCACCGAGGTGGAGGACGACGCCACCGTCCGGAGTTCCTCAAGGTGGAGGACCTCGACGCTTTGTACATACATCTAGAGAAGTGGTCTGGTTAGGTTGGTGGTGAAACGCTAGGGAAGGTACCAACCTTTTAATGATGGCTGTCCTCATGATCTCTTCGAGTTGAGATGTTGAATGTTGCATCCATTTACACTACAAGTGTTAAGATGGTTCTGTGAAATTTATTTTGCACTGGACGTGTCTCTGATCTCCATTCATGAATACTGCATCTATTTTTATTTTTTTAATTACAAATTTGCTACTAGTAGCATTGGGGAAAAAGTGCCCTACTAGTATTTAGGATACCTACTAGTATTTAGGATACTAGTAGCGGTGGTATTGTAGGCACGCTACTACTACTTCATTAGTAGTAGCGCGGGTCTGTAATAGCAGTAGCGTGGGTGGCACACGCTACTACTAACAAAGTTAGTAGTAGCGCGGGTTCCTCCCACGCTACTACTAACTATTAGCTATAGTGCGATACTAGTAGCGCGGGTACCCGCGCTGCTAGTAGCCTTTTTCCTAGTAGTGTGACCCTATTGAGCCTTGGAATGTGGACGCAGACGCGTAGCCCGCTGCCCTCGCCAGGGTGGGAAGCTGAGCTGGATGGTGGGCGACGACCGCCACGTATGGTCCTTGCCTCTTGAAGCTCCTGGATCGCCTTGGTGATGAACTCCTGAGCAGAAGGTGCTCCGCACCTCGTGCCCTCTCGAGGGAAAGGTGCGGCGAAGCATGCCTCCACATGATTCTTGAGCGCCTCCCTCATGACGACGGCTAGGTCTGAGGCCCTCCAGAGGAGGGCACCGGGAACGCCTTCCTATGCGAGGGAAGGAGGCACCCCATTTGCGGGTGCAAGTCCTGAGGTACTGCTGCTGGAGACGCCGCCCTCCTGAGGTCCTTGGTGGAGTAACCGCTTCTTCTTCTTGGGGTTAGCCTCAGGAGGGTGCGGGGTGCCTTCGTTGTTAGGGTCTTCAGCCGCCGCAGCCTAGGAAGCGCACTTGAGGGAGCACACCGCATATCTTTCCTCGCAGGTGATCGAGATGACGTCACCGCTCCCTAGCATCTTGAGGACGTTGTAGCCATGGTGGGTTACTGCCATAAACATGGCTAAGGCTGGATACCCAAGGATGGCGTTGTACGGCAAGCGGATGTTGGCGATGTCGAAGTCGATGAGCTCGGTGCGGTAGTTGTCATGCTGGTCGAAGGTGACACGGAGGCGGACCTGCCCTATCGGGGTGGTGGAGCCGTCGGTCACTCCTGAGAAAGGCTTGGTAGGCTGTAGCTGGTCGTATGGCACCTGAAGGCTATCAAATGTCTCGACGGACAGGACATTGAGCCCTGCATCACCGTCGATGAGGGTCTTGGTGACTTGAGCATTGCTAATGATGGGTGAGCAGAGCATCGGGAGGACGCCGGCAGTCGCCGCGCACTTGAGCTGGTCCACCAAGCTGAAGGTGATGGCGCACTTGGACCACGTGAACGGGCGCGTTGCCTCGAGCCTAGGAAGGGACGCATTCACCTCACGAGCAAACTGCTTGAAGACACGCTGAGAGGATGGGGCTTGAGCGCCACCCAAGATACAGGCGACGACACGTGATTCCTCAAAACCCCAGCCCCTTGTCCTGATGGTGGTCGTCGTTTCTCGTTGGTGGTGGCGGTAGCGGAGGGAGGCCAGCGTTGCCCTGAGGGCTGTCCTCATGAGGCTGCTCCCTCCAGGAGCCCTCACGAGGCTGGTCCTGCCAGTGGTCCTCGCGAGGTCAGTCACGCCACTCCTGGCGGGGGTTGCGGGTGTCCCAGTGTCCCCCAACTCGTCCCGATCCTCAGCCGTAGCCTCGGTCATTGCGCTCAGGGCGTCGACCGAAGCACCCATCTCGGATGGCCCTAAGCTCCTGACAGTCGCTGGTGTTGTGGTTGTGATCATTGTGGAAGGCGCAAAATGGGCTGTTGGCGTTGGATGACTCAGTGTGGTCGTGGTCGCGCTTCATCTCCGGCTCTACCACGAGCACGACAGCCCCCTTGCACTTCACATCCTTGATCTTGGCCTTCTTGTCGTCCTGATCGGCAGCTGGGAGCTCAAGGAGGGAAAGGTTCCCTTCGTCAGCCCTTGCGCACTTGGTTGCCATGTTGAACATTTCCAGGGCCGAGCATAGCTCCTCGTGGATGGCAAGCTCCTCCTTCATCTTGATGTCGCGGACGCCATCGGAAAATGCAGCGATGAGGCCTGCTGCTCGTTTGGTGCCGGGCCGGTGGCGCCGTTGGTAGCGGTCAAGAACAGCAGGAAGGTCTGCCAACGGGCGCCGCCTGGGTGACATGGCCGGCGAGGGCGTCCTAGCACTCAGCACGGGCTCGGCGAGCATCAGACATGGATGCGGTGGAGCTGTTGAAAGATCGTGGATGTCACCTAGAGGGGGGTGAATATGCGTTTTAAAATAATTACGGTTTAGGCTTGAACAAATGCGTAATAAACCTAGCGGTTAATTTGTCAAGCACAAAAACTAAAACAACTAGGCTCACCTATGTGCACCAACAACTTATGCTAAGCAAGATAAGCAACTATGTGATAGCAAGATATATGACAAGAAACAATATGGCTATCACAAAGTAAAGTGCATAAGTAAAGGGGCTCGGGTAAGAGATAACCGAGCCACGTGGAGACAACGATGTATCTCGAAGTTCACACCCTTGCGGATGCTAATCTCCATTTGGAGTGGTGTGGAGGCACAATGATCCCCAAGAAGCCACTAGGGCCACCGTAATCTCCTCACGCCCTCGCACAATGCAAGATGCCGTGATTCCACTAAGGGACCCTTGAGGGCGGTCACCGAACCCGTACAAATGGCAACCCTTGGGGGCGGTTACCGAACCCATACACTTTGGAAACCCTTGGGGGCGGTCACCGGAATCTGTCAAATTGCTCGGGGCGATCTCCACAACCTAATTGGAGACCCCGACGCTTGCCCGGAGCTTTACACCACAATGATTGAGCTCTGAACACCACAAAGGTTGGGGTTAACTCCCCAATGACACCATGAAACTTCACCATAATGGAATATGGCTCCAAGGTGACCTCAACCGTCTAGGGCGCCCAAGCACCCAAGAGGAACAAGCTCAAGGGTACCAAGCACCCAAGAGTAATAAGCTTCTCAACTTGTAACTTCCACGTATCACCGTGGAGATCTCAAACCGATGCACCAAATGCAATGGCAAGGGCACACGGAGTGCCCAAGTCCTTCTCTCCCAAATCCCACCGAAGCAACAAATGCTAGGGAGGAAAATGAGAGGAAGAACGAAGAAGAGAACACAAAGAACTCCAAGATCTAGATCCAAGGGGTTCCCCTCACATAGAGGAGAAAGTGATTGGTGGAAACGTGGATCTAGATATCCTCTCTCTTTTCCCTCAAGAACTAGTAAGAATCATTGGAGGGATTGAGAGTTAGCAAGCTCGAAGAAGGTCAACAATGGGGGAAGAACACGAGCTAAAGAGATAAGGTTCATTGGGGAAGAAGACCCCCTTTTATAGGTGGGGAAGAATCCAACCGTTATGCTCGCAGCCCGCACAGAGCTATACTACCGCTCCCTTTGAAAAACAATAGAGAGGAGGAAAAAGGACAGTAGAACCACCGGAGCGGTAATACCGCTCGACCTCACGGTACTACTGCTAGGGATAGCGGTACTGCCGCAAATGGTAGTGGTACTACTGCCTGCGAGCGGTACAAAAAAAATACTTCCGTGCCTACTTCTGCTGAGCAAAACATGAGATTTTGGTACGCTGCAGCCTTTACCAAAACAGCCACAACTTCTGCAAACGGACTCCGAATTCAACGAAACCAAGTTTGTTGGAAAGCTAACAACATGGGCTAACACAATATTAATAGAAATATCAATAATAAGCAAATGAGAAAAGGACCATAATAAAATGGTGAGAACCCTTCCTCGGATAAGACCGGTAAAACCTCCAACACCGAAAACATCATAGAAGATGCATGCAAACTCCGTTTTCGACAAACTCAAGCTTGTCATCAAGATGACCATAAGCTATAAGACTCACACATAGAACCAAACAAGAACCAAGAAAGATGATGCAAGCATGCAATGGTTTGAGCTCTCTACGAACGATACGATCAAGCTACTCACTTGAGAGCCCCCCTTCATAGTATGGCAAACGGTCCCATAACCCGGTCTCCAAACTACCACCATGAGACCGGTAGAATATAGAACCTACCAAGGCCAAACCTTTGCCTTGCACAAACTCCACTTGAGCTAGATGTATATGATCTTGACTTCCTCAAGTAGGACCACCTTTCTTGATTGCGTTGGCTCGGTGAAGACTAGTATATTGCTCCCCCATACTCCATTATGGGTGAGCCACTTTTCGACACATCTTCACAAGTCCATTGTCACCACAATGGATGACAATATTCAAGCACTTGCTCTCTTCGTGATGCATCATTTGAACATGCACACCGCAACCTAACCCCACAAAGAACTCTCACGAAGACTATGGGTTAGTACACAAAGCGTAATGGTCAATGCTTACCATACCATGGGATCACTTGATCCCTCTCGGTACATATTCTATGCTTTGTGATTTGATCAACTAGATTCACTCTTGACTTAGTCTTGATCAACCTTGAACCTTTCCAACTCTCTTCATTTGGATGATGCCTTGAAGTTAAGCATGAATGATCACACAATCTTCTTCTTCAAGACATGCTTGCAATAAGCTCAACTCTCACATGACCAATCTTTAGGTAATTCCTTGAATAGCACCTTGGTCGACACAAACTCTCCTTGAAACCAACACATGTACTCCAAGAAAATCCTATGGACAAAACCTTCAAATATAACTCAAGGCAACCATTAGTCCATAGAGATTGTCATCAATTACGAAAACCAAACATGGGGGCACCGCATGTTCGTTCAGCTGTGCAGCGTGAATCACGGAAGAACAGCTTCATCGCACCCCTACCTGGCATGCCAAATGTCGGATTGCGGGTTCCGGCAAACCCTTGAGGTTCGAACACTGGGGTGCACACAAAGATCTCTCTCTCTCCCTCGCTCAGTCTTGCAATGATCTCAAAGCCTAGCTCGCCGAACCCAAAGAACAAGAGACATGAGGGTTTATACTGGTTTGGGCCACCATTGTGGTGTAATACCCTACTCTAGTGTGGTGTGGTGGATTTCCCATAGGCTGAGGATGAACTAGTACAAGGGATGAACAGTCTCCTGAGGAGAGGTGTTCTTGAGCTCGGTGAGCTTGTGTGTGTGAGGATGGTCTAAATGATCCGTCCAAGATGAGCTGATCCTCGACTACGATGGTGGATGGCCCTATTTATAGAGGCCCCGGTCCTCTTCCCAAATGTTTAGGAGGGAAGGGATCCCACAACGGCTAATTTCGAAGGGAGACAACTAGTACAGGTTATCCTGACAAAAGGTGGTCTTTGCCTGGCAAAGGCTCTGGTGGTGACGCCGCCGTGGGCTCCGCGATGACCTTCGTCCTTCTGTCCTGCTGGTCTTGGTCTTGTTGTACCAATATGGAAACCTTTGCCTGATGCCTCGGGACTCCTTGCTTGCGCCTACTTCCTTAGCACCAAAGAGGAAACTGGCACCCTACGCCCGCTAGTGCCCGCCTGGCCTTGGCCGTCATGGCTCACGTCACGCGGGCCTCGCGAGGTGCACCCTTGCATAGATATCTCCGCTCCTCAGGAGCCAGCCTAGCGAGGCCGCCCCGGAGGAGGTCTTGGTACCGTCCGCCTCGCGAGGCTTGGCCCCCTCGCGAGGGTCTTGAGTGGTTGCTGGTGAAGATGGGCCATACCAGGCCGTTGGTGGAGCCATGCCCTAGGCGGCAGGTAGGCAAGTATGGGTACCCCTGTTCCCAGGACGCTAACACACATACCATGATAAAGTTTTGAAGAAGTTCAAAATGGATCAGTCAAAGAAAGGGTTCTTTCCTGTATTACAAGGTGTGAAGTTGAGTCAGACTCAATGCCCGACCACTGTAGAAGATAGAGAGAAAATGAAAGTCATTCCCTATGCCTCAGCCATAGGTTCTATCATGTATGCAATGTTGTGTACCAGACCTGATGTGTGCCTTGCTATAAGTTTAGCAGGGAGGTACCAAAGTAATCCAGGAGTGGATCACTGGACAGCGGTCAAGAACATCCTGAAATACCTGAAAAGGACTAAGGATATGTTTCTCGTTTATGGAGGTGACAAAGAGCTTGTCGTAAATGGTTACGTCGATGCAAGCTTTGACACTGATCCGGATGACTCTAAGTCACAAACCGGATACATATTTATATTGAATGGTGGAGCTATCAGTTGGTGCAGTTCCAAGGAGAGCGTCGTGGCGGGATCTACGTGTGAAGCAGAGTACATAGCAGCTTCGGAAGCAGCAAATGAAGGAGTCTGGATGAAGGAGTTCATATCCGATCTAGGTGTAATACCTAGTGCATCAGGTCCAATGAAAATCTTTTGTGACAATACTGGAGCAATTGCCTTGGCGAAGGAATCCAGATTTCACAAGAGAACCAAACACACCAAGAGACGCTTCAATTCCATCCGCGATCAAGTCAAGGAGGGTGACATAGAGATTTGCAAAATACATAGCAATCTGAATGTTGCAGACCCGTTGACTAAGCCTCTTCCACGAGCAAAACATGATCAGCACCAAGACTCCATGGGTGTTAGAATCATTACTATGTAATCTAGATTATTGACTCTAGTGCAAGTGGGAGACCGAAGGAAATATGCCCAAGAGGCAATAATAAAGATGTTATTTATATTTCCTTATATCATGATAAATGTTTATTATTCATGCTAGAATTGTATTAACCGGAAACTTAGTACATGTGTGAATACATAGACAAATAGGGTGTCCCTAGTATGCCTCTACTTGACTAGCTCGTTAATCAAAGATGGTTAAGTTTCCTGACCATAGACATGTGTTGTCATTTGATCAACGGGAGCACATCATTAGAGAATGATGTGATGGACAAGAACCATCCGTTAGCTTAGCATAATGATTGTTTAGTTTTACTGCTATTGCTTTCTTCATACTTATACATATTCCTCTGACTATGAGATTATGAAACTCCCGAATACCGGAGGAACACTTTGTGTGCTATCAAATGTCACAACATAACTGGGTAACGATTCTCTTCGGGTGTCTCCATAGGTGTCTGTTGAGTTGGCATAGATCGAGATTAGGATTGGTCACTCCGTGTATCGGAGAGGTATCTCTGGGCCCTCTCGGTAATGCACATCACTATAAGCCTTGCAAGCAATGTGACTAATGAGTTAGTTATGGGATGATGCATTACGGAACGAGTAAAGAGACTTGCCGGTAATGAGATTGAACTAGGTATGATGATACCGACGATCGAATCTTGGGCAAGTAACATACCGATGACAATGGGAATAACATATATTGTTATGCGGCTTGACCGATAAAGATCTTCGTAGAATATGTAGGAGCAATTATGAGCATCCAGGTTCCACTATTGGTTATTGACCAGAGATGTGTCTCGGTCATGTCTACATAGTTCTCGAACACGTAGGGTCCGCACGCTTAACGTTCAATGACGATTTGTATTATGAGTTATGTGTTTTGATGACCAACTTTGTTTGGAGTCCCGGATGAGATCACGAACATGCCGATGAGTCTAGAAATGGTCGAGAGGTAAAGATTCATATATTGGAAGGTTATATACGGACATCGGAATGGTTCCGAAGAAGATCGGGGATTTTTCGGAGTACCGGGAGGTTACTAGGACTCTATTCCTAGTAGGATTTACCCCCCTCCTTCCATCTAACGGAGAGGGGAAAAGGGAAAGGAGGGAGGAAAGGGGGGCTGCGCCCCCACCCCTTGTCCAATTCGAATTGGGCTTGGGGGGCACCTCCTGTGGCAGCCTCCCTCTCTCCACTATGGCCCAATAGGCCCATTAACTTTCTCGGGGGGTTCCGGTAACTTTCCCAAGGCTCTAAACAATCCCCGATCTTCTTCGGAACCATTCCGGTGTCCGTATATAACCTTCCAATGTATGAATCTTTACCTCTTGACCATTTTGAGACTCCTCGTCATGTCCGTGATCTCATCCGGGACTCCGAACAAACTTCGGTCATCAAAACATGTAACTCATAATACAAATCATCATCGAACGTTAAGCATGCGAACCCTACGGGTTCGAGAACTATGTAGACATGACCGAGACACATCTCCGGTCAATAACCAATAGCGGAACCTGGATGCTCATATTGGCTCCTACATATTCTACGAAGATCTTTATCAGTCAAACCGCATAACAACATACGGCATTCCCTTTGTCACCGGTATGTTACTTGCCCGAGATCATTGTTAAGGAAATCATTAATTGCTAACTGCTCGGTTGGCTAGTGGGTAGGAGATTAATCGGCTAATCGGCAAGTTAATCGGCCATTTAATCAAGTAATTGGACGATTATTTGGTTTATCGGCTACTAGATGACCCTGCGAGTAGGGATTAATCGGCAAGTTAACTAGTTAATCGGATGTATTCTTGAACAGGGCCCGAGATTCGATTGTCGGTATCATTATACCTAGTTCAATCTCGTTACCGGCAAGTCCCTTTACTCGTTCTGTAATGCATCATCCCGTAACTAACTCATTATTCACATTGCTTGCAACGCTTATAGTGATGTGCATTACCGAGAGGGCCCAGAGATACCTCTCCGATACACTGAGTGACAAATCCTAATCTCAATCTATGCCAACTCAACAAACACCTTCAGAGACACCTGTAGAGCATCTTTATAATCACCCAGTTATGTTGTGATGTTTGATAGCAAACAAAGTGTTCCTCTGGTATTCAGGAGTTGCATAATCTCATAGTCAAAGGAATATGTATAAGTATGAAGAAAGCAATAGCAATAAAACTAAACAATCATTATGCTAAGCTAACCGATGGGTCTTGTCCATCACATCATTCTCTAATGATGTGATCCCGTTGATCAAATGACAACACATGTCTATGGTCAGGAAACTTAACCGTCTTTGATTAACGAGCTAGTCAAGTAGAGGCATACTAGGGACACTCTGTTTGTCTATCTATTCACACATGTACTAAGTTTTCGGTTAATTCAATTCTAGCATGAATAACAAACATTTATCATGATATAAGGAAATATAAATAACAACTTTATTATTTCCTCTAGGGCATATTTCCTTCAGTATCACACTTGCACCAGAGTCAATAATCTATATTACATAGTAATGATTCTAACACCAATGGAGTCTTGGTGCTGATCATGTTTTGCTCGTGGAAGAGGCTTAGTCAATGGGTTTGCAACATTTAGATCCGTATATATTTTGAAAATCTCCATGTCTCTCTCGTTGACTTGATCGCGGATGGAATTGAAGCGTCTCTTGATCTATATAGTTCTCTTGTGAAATTTGTATTCCTTCGCCAAGGCAATTGCTCCAGTGTTGTCACAAAATACTTTCATTGGACCCGATGCACTAGATATTACACCTAGATCGGATATGAACTCCTTCATCCAGACTCCTTAATTTGCTGCTTCCGAAGAAGCTATGTACTCTGCTTCACACATAGATCCCGCCATGATGCTCTGCTTGGAACTGTACCAACTGACAGCTCCACCATTCAATATTAATATGTATCCGGTTTGTGACTTAGAGTCATCCGGATCAGTGTCAAAGCTTGCATCGACAAAACCATTTACGATAAGCTCTTTGTCACCTCCATAAACAAGAAACATATCCTTAGTCCTTTTTAGGTATTTCAGGATGTTCTTGACCGATGTCCAGTGATCCACTCCTGGATTACTTTGGTACCTCCCTGCTAAGCTTATAGCAAGGCACACATCAGGTCTGGTACACAACATTGCATACATGATAGAACCTATGGCTAAGGCAGAGGGAATGACTTTCATTTTCTCTCTATCTTCTGCAGTTGTCGGGCATTGAGTCTGACTCAACTTCACACCTTGTAATACATGCAAGAACTCTTTCTTTGACTAATCCATTTTGAACTTCTTGAAAACTTTATCAAGGTATGTGCTTTGTGGAAGTGCAATTAAGATTCTTGATCTATCTAGATCTTGATGCCCAATCGCCGGTACGCATCGATGCTATACAAACGCTTTTAAAACCCATTTCCACGACAATATTTGGAACCGTCGCCTAGTGAGTGATGGTGATAGGGGGTCCTTCCCACACGACCCAGAAACCGTCGGGGATACGGCCCTCCTGGCACACACGGTTGGCAAAATGAGTTTGTGTGCGGTCGAAGAGCGCTCAAATATGGAAATATGTACAATAAAGCTAAAAAATACAATTATACAGGCGAAATTATTCCGGTCACAAGTACATCCCACATAGTGAGTCCCCGCTAAATATTTCCATTCGTATGCACATCCCACACAGTCGCTCCAAGGAAAATGTTTCCGTTCATAGGTACATCACACACACCTGTTAAATCGTTCGTGATAACGTTGGCATTGCACATGTTATTAACAATTTTATCATTTGCATTATTGAATGCATCACACACGATTCGTAGAAGAAACTGTGTGGCAAAGGCTATCCATCACACACAGTTTTTATGTCGTAAACGTTTGCGTAAGGTGGCCTAATGCAAACAGTTTTCAAGAGGATGTCGTGTGTGTGCAGTGGAGATTGATCGCACACGTAGTGGATCCTATAAACATTTCTGATCTCCACGTCTATCACAGACATTTCGCTTGCAAACCGTGTGCAGTGTAATCCTAATTAATCCCTAATTTAAAAATCACATGTTTTGAATCTGAAAGTAGGCAATCACTTATTTCATATCCAACCATGTTTATTACAAATATAGGTTCAACAACGAATGCATAATTCGATGCAAAGGTACATATACTGAAGAACTATAGAAGCGCCAAGTAAAGAATGATGAAGCACAGTTGTACTAAAGGCTGTAAAGAGAGAGGCGAAAGACATTCTAGTTGCTAGATAAGGTGAAGCGAAATGCCCATATTGTGCCCTCCTCCATGCGTAATGCGCGCATGACTCTAGGCCAACCCCTTGTGATGGCTGCCCGTCCATCCTTCACTGTCTTCATTACGACTTCTCGATGCTCACTGTAGTCTGGATGAAATAATTTAACCTTCATTGTGTGTCCACCAATCATGTACTTTGTGAGGTAATCTTGAGTGAACTGCTTCGGGAATCACTGGGAACGCAACTCATTATGGGCAGTAAAAACATAAGGCTGCAGAGTTTGTAGTTACCATCCTACAGCTCACTTTTGTGTTGGGTAGAGCATAAACAAATAATTTGCTTGCCACCATTTGTATCTTTTTGCTAATAATCCTTATCAGTTTCCTCACTTGATGCTTGTTCATGAATATCTCATTGCCCCATCCGCAAAAAGGGTCGATGCGTGGATCCTTGCCAAGGGCATATGTACCTACAAGCAACAAGCCAATATTATAATCTAACAAGTGTCCAGGCCTAGATCTATATGCACTACATTATGGAACAACGAGGGGAGTACAAGCCAAGGGATGAAGCTAACCATGGCGGAAAATGGTGGCCACTCCCATTGTTGTCCTGCATTAGTGGAAAGGAATGATAAGTACGACAACCTTAACATCAAAAAAATATAGCAAAGGTAAAGAAAATCATCTTCAAATGATAGCTTGAATGTGTTGGTTTCAGCATGCTATTAAAGCAGATATAAAATGGAAGGCAATGTTACCGACAGCAGGCTTAACAGCCATCAAATATTGCAATTCAAACTGGTATTGTTTAAAATGAATAGAACGTAGGTAATGCTTAAACATCACACTGGATAAATGTGTAAAACTAAAATAAAGGGCATGTGTTAACTACACCAGGAATAACTGGAACCAAATATAACCGTTCAAACTAGTATTAATGTAGTCGAGCGACACAGTTCCGACTTGCACATAATGAACAACACATTGCGAATGACTGAAATAAACAAGGCATAAATGACCAGTATAACAACCATATAGCCATTGAAAACTAGATAGAGTCTCACTACAAAAAACCTAACAAGCAAATACAGATAAACATGGCATATGCTTGAAAACTGGACAAATGCTCACTGCAAGCAACCTAACAAGCAGATAAAGATAAAGAAGGCATCTGCTTGATAACTGGACAAATTCTAAAAAAAGCAACCTAACAACCAAATACAGATAAACAAGGCATCTGGTTGATAACTGGACAAATGCTAAAAAAACAACCTAACAACCAAATACAGATAAACAAGGCATCTTCTTGATAACTGGACAAATGCTCACTGCAACCAAACTAAGAACCAAATACATATAAACAAGGCATCTGCTCGATAACTAGAAAAATGCTCACTCCAACCAACCTAACAACCGAATACAGATAAACAAGGCATCTACTCACTATAAACAACCAAATATAGCCATTCGTGAAACTAAAGTGGACAATTCATACTTAAACATCACATAGCCCTATTGAACAATACATTTTTTGCATAACTGAAATAATTAAACATGATGCAGTTAAAGCACCGCACGGCAAATGCTACTACAACAAAGGGTATGGGTTGGCAAGCTAGAAAAGGTAAGATTTGCTGATAGAATGTTGCCTCACATTTCATGGACGGGATCCTTCCAGTTGGAAGAGCACAGACCCATGGTGCGTTCTCGAATGTCACATATGGGCTATTTCACCTTGGAAGAACCTTCGTGGGTGCCCTCCTCATGGTCATGGTCGATGAGATCTAACTTGGCAATTGAGGATCCCAAGCCACCGCCGTAGAACGTGTCCTTCAGAATGACAAAAAATGGGCTCGATGGCGTATAAAGCTCGCAAATCCTTGACCGCTTGGTGGAGGAGATCAGCGGCAGGGCCATCGAAGAGATCGACGGCGGTTGAACCAGAGGGGTTGGGGATGGACCACTTAACCTATGGCATGGCCCTCGTGAAGCCGTCGCTCTGGACGAGCTTGATGTCGTAGCCAGCTTTCCTGAGATATAGTAATACGCTAGCCCGCTGACATGAAGCCCTCGGTATGGCAACGTAGTCCATGTCTTCGCCGGTTCCGCGGCGACATGTTACTCCGGGATCGATAGGTCGGGGCGAATGGTGGCCACCTCGCCAACGACCGCCGGGGAGGCCATGATAAACCTCTTCTTGGCCGAACGCTCGTCGGGCTCCCCGGGATATGTGGTCGAGCTTAGGCTGCGACGTTCTAGAGCAGGGGATGTGGATCTGACAGGGAGGGACACCGCATGCCTCATCTAAAAACTCAGGGGAGCGGGGCGACAGTATGGGAATCGCTGGGTAACCTGAACTTTATTATGTAAGCTAGGAGGAATGGAAAGACCGGGAGGGGTTGGCGGCGGCGCCGGCGGCGGCCGCAAGCTAGGGTTCGAGGGGGGATGGGGGCGGGTGGGGGACTGTGGAGGGGGGGTTGGTGTTTGAGGATATGCCGCGGCTACTGAAAATTGATGGTGGTGGACGAGGGAGGGCGATGGTTCAAATGCCTCGGCTACTGCAATTTTACTATAAGGTCGGTGCTGGAGTGTGGGCGACGGTTGAAGTACGTCGGCTACTAAAATTTGGGTAAAGGAATTGATACGGGGCGGGAGTTCCCAAGATCGCGCACGGTCCAATAACAATATGCGTGTGTGATAATAAGGAAAAGTGGTGTGGAACCGCTGATTTTTGCAACGCTCAAGGCGGGTAGTTTGTTTTTATATTTCTGGCTATCTGGTCGATTGCACACGGTTCATCCTAATTTCCAAATAAACTTACGCGCCTTTAGCTTTCACAGGTGGTGGTTTTACACCGCACTTGCATCGCACAAAGTTAAGCCAGTACATCCACCCTTTGCTCGCGCTTGCACGGTCGTGGTGATTTTACAGCGCACTTGCATCGCACACGGTTGTGCCAGTAGCTCCACCTTTGCTTGCGGCCAGAAAATATGTATGGGTACGGTGGTGTGTGATGTGTTCAAATCCCAAATGCACAACTTCGATGGGCCACCAACTACATTACAAACAGAACACCGTACCCGACTCCAAGCCTGGTTCAATACGTACGATATCAGTTTCCCAACTTCGAGGCGGCGGTGGGGGGGTCATCCCACGCATGCGCAAACTTTATTTGGTCTAGCATGGGACACACACACACACACACACATATATATATATATATATACATCTATATCTATACACCTATATAGTGGGCGAATAACTTTGAAAGTTGGTCGTTGGATGAAGCCAAGCCGACGGTACAGAGATGGCAAATCTGAGCACTATTGGCCCTTCGATATCATCTACATTCCACCAGATTCTGCCACATGTACAATCTAGAAGACTCCATGATTGAACTTAAGCATAATGCACAAACCTCAAAACACAAGCACTTCTCCTTTCTTCTCTAGAATCTTCCATATCTTAATTTCCCAAACTTGTTTTTCTAAATGAATTGTCACTTTTTGTTTTTACCTTTACAATGCACAATTCAATGAATCTTAAAATAGATTTGTTTATAAAACTAATTGATTTTGGATGAGAGGAACTATAAGAATTAAATGAACATCTACATCATGCATGTATGACTCAAACCTTCAATGCCCACTGACACTGGTAGCGGTAAAACAATGGGAGAAGAGGCGGGAAACCGATGAGAGGAGTGGCGAGAA
This sequence comes from Triticum aestivum, assembly GCF_018294505.1. Classification (NCBI taxonomy): domain Eukaryota; kingdom Viridiplantae; phylum Streptophyta; class Magnoliopsida; order Poales; family Poaceae; genus Triticum; species Triticum aestivum. The sequence goes on along the minus strand of NC_057794.1, from coordinate 156,818,354 downwards.
ATGGTAGCCTGTTTTGAAAACCTAGTAGAGAAGGAAGCGTGAGCTAGCATGACGCATGCGCATAGTGCTTACCCATGTACTGCATGTGTTGTCGAAAGGGCTCAGGGTTGTCCTTCGATCTCGGAGCATCCAACGCTGCACACGTACGATCCGTGGGGTTTGGGTTCTGGCCAATCAGAACGCATGACTCAGATCACGCGTGCAGCAGAGGGGATAATATCGTACGGAAACCAACATTCGATGGAAACCGGTGAAAACCACGAGAAAAAGATGTTTTGAGGTTTCATTTTTTAAATGCGGGATGTTAAGAGGATGATGTTTTATTGCCACACAAAATTTCAAGTTGAAACACATTACGAGATGTGAGCTATGAAAAAGACAAAATCAGCGTTGAATAGTGCCGAATAGTAATGTCACTATTCATGGCTAAATTTGTCTTTTTCATAGCTCACATCTCGTAATGTTTTTCAACTTGAATTTTTTTCCAGAATAAAACATCACCTTCTTAACATCCCACATTTTTTTAGTTTTTTATGAAACTTTAAAACATCGTTTCCATGAAGTTTTCATCGAATATCAGCTTTTGTGAGTGAACCGTGTGCTATTTGAAAACATTTCGTGAGAAGAATCTCGGTTTTTAAATCCCCGCAAATCCAAAACTAAGCCGAAAATCATGAAACCTGGCATGGTGTCATGACATGGCACTTATATGTCGAGGAATTTTTTTCGTCCATTGTGGCGCAAGTTTTATTACAAGCCTCTTACAAACCGGAGCTTCTCTCAAAGAAGCCTCATGGTTTCGATAGGGAAATGTGTCCCTTTTGTGGGCAAAACATAATCACTGCCTCTTTTCGCCTTGTATTTTCTTCTACGGGCAACATGGAACGATAGGATATCCATGCTGAAATTTAAACTTATTCAGGGTTCGTTTGGCCTTTTTATACACTAATTGAGTTTTCTAGGCATTTAATGTCCATAATTCAAATCTGAACTTCAAATACATGCTCCAGTTCACCAAAATGGCTAGAAAATTTATACATGTGTCCTTGGGTGCATGTTTAGGTCCCATGCCAGGAATGGGAACAAATTACAACCGTACCCGCGTCCTGGCTCGTCCTCAAACATTTGGAATCTCGGTTTTTAAATCCCCGTAAATCCTAAACTCACCAGAAAGTCATAAAAGGTGGCATGGTGTCACGTCATGGCACATATATGTCGTGGTAAAAACATTGACCAATTTGGGCCAAGCTTTATTAGAAACCACTTACAAAAACCAGAGCTTCTCTCAAAGAAGCCTCGTGGTTCCGATAGGGAAACGTGTTCCCCTTGTGGGAGAAACATAATCACTGCCTCTTTTCGCCTTGTATTTTCTTCCACGAGCAACATGGAACGATATGATATCCCTGCCAAAATTTAAACTTATTTAGGGTTCGTTTGGCCTTTTTATATATACACTAATTGAGTTTCCTAGGCATTTAATGTCCATAATTCAAATCTGAACTACAAATACATGCTCCAGTTCACCAAAATGGCTAGAAAAATTATGCATGTGTCCTTGGGTGCATGTTTAGGTCCCATGCCAGGAATGGGAACGAATTACAACCGTACCGGTGTCCTGGCTCATCCTCAAACATTTCGAATCTCGGTTTTTAAGTCCCCATAAATCAAAAACTCACCAGAAAGTCATCAAAGGTGGCATGGTGTCACGTCATGGCACATATATGTCGTGGTAAAAACATTGCCAATTTGGGCCAAGCTTTATTACAAACCTCTTACAAAAACCCGGAGCATGTCGCAAGAACCCTCGTGGTTTCGATAGGGAAACGTGTTCCCTTGTGGGCCAAACGATAATCACTCCCTCTTCTAGCCTCGTATTTTATTCTACATGCGACACGGAACAGTGGGAGATTCACGCTGAACTTTGAAATTATTCAGGGTTTGTTTGACCTTTTTTATTCATTAATTGAGTTTTCTAGGCAATTTAATGTCCATAATTCAAATCCGAACTACAAATACATGCTCCAGTGCACCAAAATGGCTAGAAAAAACGTACATGTTTCATTGGGGTGCATGTTTAGGTCCCATGCAATGAATGGGAACGAATTCAACCATCTCACCGTCCTGGCTTGGCCACAAACATTGCGAATCTCGGTTTTTAAATCTCTGTAAATCCAAAACTCACTAGGAAATCATGAAACTTGGCATGGTGTCACTACATGGTACATATAATTGTCCAATTGGGGCGAAGCTATATTACAAGCCTCTTACAAACCGGATCCTATCGCAACCCTTGTGGTTCCGGTAGGGAAATATGCCCCTCTTGTGGGTGAAACGATAATCGCTGCCTCTTCTTTCCTTGAACTTTGTTTTCCACAGGCAACATAGAATAACAGGAGTGTCAGGCTGAAAATTAAAACTGTTCAGGGTTCGTTTGGCCATTGTATATATATATATTACTAATTACTAAGTTTTCTACGCATTTAATGTAGTCCATAGTTCAAATTTGAACTACAAGCACTTGCTCAAGTGAGGCAAAATGGGTGGGGAATCGTACATGTGTCATTGGGTGCATGTTTAGGTCTCAATAAGGAATGTGAATGAATTACAAACTTGTCATTGTCCTGAAACATTGAGAATCTCGGTTAAATCCCACTAAATCAAAAACTCACCCAAAAACATGAAACTTGGCATGGTTTCATGACATGGCACATATATGTTGTGGTAAAAAAATCATCCACTTCGAGAAGAGGCGCACACATTAGTAGCCAACGAAGTCCTTTTTGAAACAAAAAGCTAACACGTTAATATCACAAACGATTGTATTATATTAACCATGTCGAAATTTAACCATACTCGGTGGTGTGCGTGCAGCTGTTTGATTAGACGGGACGAGCGGGAGAAGTCCGCCGTGTAGGCTCGACGGGATGCGTGCAAGCAGTCTGCCGCGCAGGCTTGATGGGACGCGTGCATCTTGTCCACCTCACAGGCTCGACGGGACACATGCGAGTAGCAAGGCCGCCCATGCTCACCGAGAAGCGAGCTCTTTGACCTCCATGCACCAACCGCCACCTGCCTCGCTCACAACTTCTCCATTAATGGGTTAATTAAAGCACCTGGACGGAGGGTGTTTGCTTGTGATCCCATGGCACCATTTTCTTTGTTTGTATTTTCAACTCATATTCCACCCTAATTTAAATTTCCACATAGGGCAACGGATAATACGACCACAAATAAAATGGCAACAGATAATACAACGAAAAATTTAGAATGGCGCAGATAATAACTGTCTTACATATTCCGGATAATTGAAAATACCACATTCGGCAAAGCCCGGAACACATGGGGGCAAGAGAAGAAGGAAATTGCAGACAATGATCTGGGTCGCTACTGTCTCTACTCGTCGATGGATCGTCGGGCGACGAAATCCTCTAGCTCCTTCTTCAATTCCTCACGACTTTGCTTGAAAGCAGCCACAGATTCCTGCACCTCCTGCTCGCGCTCGATCCGGAGCTTCCTCAAGCCACCCATTAGTTCCTCGACAACCGCCTTCAGCGTCATCTCCGAGGCACTGCTCTGCTCATGCAACATCTTCCAGCCGGCGACCTCCTCCTCCTTCTCGGTGAGCAACTTGAGGAGCTTCGCATTGTAACCCATGAGTTGCTCGACGAGGCCGGTTGCCTTGTCAACCGAGGCATCGCTAATCTTAAGTAGCATCATCGAGCCATCGACCAGCTCCTGCTGCATAGTGACGCCAGCGAGAATGTCATCGTCGCTGGCGAAGGACTTCAGGAACGCCAGCTTGTCACGATGACCGACGCCGCGAATGCGCTTGTGGGAGCCCTCGCGTGCCCGTGAGAGCTCGTTCAAGGGATCCGCGGCGCGCCGGGACATCTCTGCTGCGGTTGCGGCTTTGCGGCGGGGCCTCTCTAGTGATTCTGCGGCCTTGGTCTTTGCTGCATGGTTATATGTCCACCCTAAACTCCAACTACCGGTCATGGCGGAACGACTTGACAGGAAAGACCAGTTTTGTGGGTAATGGGGAAAGGAACTGTGAAGTAATTTTCGAGTGGGTAGTTTTTATAGCCCGGTGCTAAGTGTGAATACATATTAATTTGATAGATGTGAACAGATTTGCAATTACTTATTGCATTTTAATATGCAATGTGATGAGAAACAAGGTCAAAATTTATTGATGGCAGAAGGTTGACCACGTGGTTGCTCGCCATTGAGTCGGCCGTGGCGCGCTCTGCTCTGGTGTCCCTGCGCGCGCTCTGCTCGCCGTTGAAGCAAACCTACAATGGTAATGGTTAATAATTCTTAATAATTGTCTTACATATTTAGGACAATTTAAAATTCCACATGCGGCAAGGCCCAGAACACTCACGACCTACATATGCATACAATTATAATAAAATATAAGCTAAAAGGCCGAGCTGGCAGCCTTCCGGTGATGGTCTTCTTGGACTCCATGATCAGCATGGCACCCTTGCGGCCATTCACTCCAAGTGTCCCGACCCGCCTCCGCCTACGGAGCTGCTGGCGCTAGGAGGCTCTTGGGGCTGCTGGGCCTGTTCCAGAAGAGCTTGATAGCGTGCAATCGCGCGCATGACAACTCCACGGAACCGCTCCATCTCCATGTCTCTGGCCTGGTAGCAAATTTCTTCCATCACCTGCATCCTCAAGATATCACGTTGGTGATGTTCTACTTCGTCGGGGATGTCAACTCCGCCAAGGATGCGCTCGAGCCTGGCCACCACATCATCGAGATCGAGGTTGAGACGGCCGCCACGAGCAATGACGAAGCCACAGGCTGCCTTTGTCTTGACTGAATCGCAGAGGTCCTCTGCCCATTCCTTGCGGGGCATCAGACTCTCGATGAGCAATGGTGATGGAGACTCTTTAGGTGGGTCGTCGATCATGCCGCCCAGCAGCTCTGGATCTTCTGCACAGTGGATGGCAAACTGCTCATCACACCTCATCTGCAATATGTCGATTGTGCTCGCAAGGACTATCGCGCAGATATCGCTGCCGATGGGCCATGGTGCCTGCACCGGCCGATGAAGCTCTTTCTCCCCCACCTGCTCCGGCTCGTTCTCCTTGCTGAAGATGTAACGCATGTAGACGTTGACTTCGAAACTTTGGTCGTTGCCTGGCATGCTTGGAATAACTAATGGTAGATGGGTGAGGACTAGATCTGCGCAGAGTGTCGCGGCGGTACGTACATTGCCGCCTGGGTTATATGCAGCAATCAGTTAGCTGGTGGCGGGAAGCAGGTGAGGGAAGAGGAGTGGATTTTACAGTCCACCCATGTGGAGCGTGTGAAGCATTCGCTGGAGCGCGAGAAGCATTCGCTGGAGAGCAGGAAGACTAAGTGGAGCACACACACAACCCGAATACCGTATCCGGTGCCACGTGTTATTTACCACATGAGTGTTAACATAAGGAAAGGTATGTGTAACTTACTAATCATCGCACATGATTACTCGCAGACGCATCGTGTGTGATACTCCCAGCCACTGCAAGCAACTAGTTTGCATTTTTTTCAAATTTTTTTGTACACATAGAATCGCACACAAACTAACTATATTAACCATCTGTGTTGTAATTTCTCATCGCAAAACAGTTCATCCGAGTCGGATGTTTGCCACGTATCACACACATCTTGTTAAGTTGAACCGCTTTTGTTTTGTTCGCTAATCAAAACAGTTCGTCCAAGTGAACCGTATGCCCTATATCACACACACCTTGATCTGGCTAACCGTTTCTGTTGGACTCCCTAATAGCAAACAGTTCATCAGAGCGAACTGTATGCCATATATCGCACACACATTGATATGGCTGCCAGTTTCTGTTGTTCTGCATCATCGCAAATAGTTCAAACAGGTTAACCGTGTGCCCTGAATCGCACACGCAACTAAAATTTGAACCATGTTTGATGGCTCTGCCATCGCAAACGTTTTACACCTTTTTGGCGTTTTTACATCCCCGTTTGTATTTAATGCGTCGCACACAGTTTCGTCAAAGGGTCTCTGATCATTTGTAACATCCCCAGCATCACACTACAGTAATCTCCCCCTAATGAAGGTCACGTCATCATGATCATCATCATCATCCCAAAATGCCACTTGTCCAAAATAGGCTTCAAATTCAAATTTCATGTCAAATATTTTCTTCTTCTTTCATGCAAATAAAATAGTTCATCCTATGGACAATAATCCCTAGATATTTTTCATGTTGAAACCAACATTTTTGGAATTCCCAAATTGCCCCTGGGAATTTATTATCTGGTCCAGCAGTAATTAAGATGTCCTTTTCACTTTCTAAAATTTATTAGACAACTTCTTTTGACCCCAAACTTTCTGTTCCATCTCAAGGTATTGTGTTAGTTTTATGTGCCAAGTTTTGTTCAAAACAAAACTCATTTGGTACTAAAAGAAAAATGCAAACAGGGCAAATAACAGAAAAGAAAAAGGAAAGGGGAAAAGGAAAAGAGAGGCCCCCTACCCACTGGGCTTTAGCCCACCCCAGCAAGCCGGCACACCTCCCCCCGGTCGCCTCCCTCCTCTCTGTTCCCCCGACCGAGCCACTACAGGGGCTCGTCCCTACCGGATCACTTTGCCGGCGACGCCCCAAGGGGATAAGGATCACCCGCCGCCTCGGTCCTCTCCCCCCGCTCTCCACTGTCGCCCGCTCCGCCTCTCCCTCTCCCACTCGCCCCTCCCAGATCCACTCTCCCCTCTCCCTCGCTCGCGCTCACCCTTTCTCCCCACTGCCCGAGCGCGCCCGCGCCGTCCTCCGTCGTCACCGCGGCCACCATCGACCCCGAGCTTAGCCTGCACATCCACGAGCTCCTCCATCCTCCGCTCCGTCGACCTCGACCTCAAGCAGGAGTTGAGGCGCTCTATAGAGGCCGCTCTCCTCTGCCCCTTTCGTCCCTGCCGCCGGCGATCTTCTCCGTCACCGGCAACATCTGCTGCTCCTAAACAGTCGTCGGCATTTCGTTGCCGCTCGGTGAGCCTCCGCGTTGCTTCCTTCCCTCTCTTTCACGCTCTAGCGCGCTCAGCCGCCATCCCTGCAAAGCTTGGCTCGTTGCCGCCCCGCTCCATCGCCACCGCGACTACCGCTGCCGCAGCCCGCGCCCGAGGCCACCATCATGCTCCTGGTGCTCCCAGGAGCACAATGCACACACGCACACCCCCCCTCACGTACCCCCTAGTGCCGCCCCGACGAGTCCTGATGTCGGCCACCGCTCACGAGCTCGCCGTCATCGCCATAGTGCCCCTCGGCGGCCTTCACCACCACCAGTCGTTGCTGCTCGACTCGCGTGTCCGAACACACCATCGCACGAGTTCTCTGGCGCCTCGTAGCGCAACCCCGACGAGGTCCCCAATGCCGCCTCCGCCCGTGCTCGCCACCGCCATCGATTCTGTCCTCCCCTGCTTGCGCAACGACCGACGCCCGACGCACGCTGTCGCGGGTGTTCGAATGCACTTGGCCAACCATGTGCTCGTTTTTCGGCCGTCTCCAGCGAAGAGCCACCGCGGGATAGACTCGCCGGAGCCCTCTCCGGTGCCACACCGACATGGCCAGTCTGACCCCAACCATGGGTCGTTGACGGGTGGCCCCTGCTGGCCCTTTGACCAGTTGACCGAGGTCAACTCTGACTGGGCAGCCCAAGTCACTAACAGGTGGGCCCCGTCCCTAATTCTAATTAAATTAGTTAATTTAGTTTGTTTAGTTAATCTAATCTAACTAGTCACTAACAGGTGGGCCTAGAGTTAATTAACTAGGATTAGATTAGTTTTAACTCTGTTTATACCAACTGTCTATGAAAGGTGGGTCCCCCAAGTCAGTTTGACCTGGTCAGCCGTCCTATTGACTACTGACGTCACAGTGATGTCATACTGACGTAGTAATTCCTTTTTGTTAATAATAAATCCAAAAAATGCTTTAATCTTTGAAAAATCATAGAAAATAAAGCGTAACTCCGATGAAAATGTTTTCTATATGAAAGTTGCTCAGAAAAATCCAACGAATCCGAATGCGCTGCCCTTTCACCTATCACATGCTCCTAGCATGCTGAAGATGGAACCGTCCCCTCTCTTTCGTCTGTCCAGAAAATGCCAAACACCAGGAAAACCCCTCCGGATGTTTTCCCTTTCCGTCTGCAACGTGTAGTCCTGCGTTAGATCACTCCTAGCGTCGCTTACTGCCATGTAGTGCTTTCTGTTGCATTTGTATGCTTGCTATTTATTGTTTCTTCCCCCTCTTCTCTCCGGTAGACCCCGAGAATGATGTTGACGCCCTTGTGATCGACTACGTCGACGACAACACTTCTTCCTTTTCAATAGAGCTTCCAGGAAAGCAAACCCCCCTTGAGCATTCCGATATCGCCCATTTCTTTCCCTCTCATGCTTGCATTAGAACTGCTACTGCTTTATGTATGATCCTACACTGATGCATAGCCTATTTTTGTTACCTGCTTTTCATACCTTACCTGCTTATCCTAAACTGCTTATATAGGTTGGTTAGAGATCCATTAGTGACCCCACCTTGTCCCAGTTGCCTCGCTTTATGTTCGATAACTCGATCACGTGATCGACGTCCAGGCCCCGACACCACACATACCCCCCTAGTTGTACGACTCTGCAGAGTTACCATCGAGTGCCGAGGGTGGAACCTCTTACATCACTCCTGATGAGATCTCTGTAGTGTAGCTATACGGTTGAGGTCATCGAGGGTGATTTCCTCCTTAACCACTTCCGTTACGGCTCTGTCGTGCAACCCCTCAAGTGTGAACCTCGAGGGTGGAATCCTCTTACATTCACCTTGAATGATAACATCGAGTGGATTCACCGGGGGTGATTCCTCGGGTTTTCCCCCTTGGTGTTAGACACACAGTTACTATGGTTACTATGACTTTACACTGAGCCATGTTACTAAAGACGGGTCGGCCCTGAGGGGTACCCGCGCGAGCTTAATAGCGAGTGATGTGGAGTCGGGTTGACCTGGAAGGTGCCCGCGAGATACTTACGAGGCGTGGCCGGGCATTCTTAGCCCTTGCCGCAAGTACTCGAGATGGGGCGACGGGGTCACATCGATCGTGAGTCTCTGCTCGTTACTGCGTGCTCCTAATCCACAATGATTTGGATATTTGATCCGAGGGGCCTTTGGCCTGATAGCGCTAACCATCACATGGGCATAGTATGGGCGTTCTGCGTCGTATACATCAGCCGAAGCTTAATAGACGTCAGCGACTGAGCGGCGCGCGTCGGGTTGGACTGCGTAAGCACCTGCCTTTTTGAAGGAGGTAGCTAGGTCTGCTCACCGGCCACCCACGCAACGTGTAGGAGTTCCCGGGGCAATGGCCCATGACCCCTGGGGGCATAGGTTTAGTCCGGTGTGCTGGCCTCTCTATTAAGCCTAGGTCGGGCTGCGCGTATTGTTTGGCCGAGGCCGGGCATGACCCAGGAAAGTGTGCCCGGCCGGAGTTAGTCGAGCGTGGTGGGTAAGTTGGTGCACCCCTGCAGGGAAGAAAACATCTATCGATAGCCTGTCCTACGATAACGGACACTTGGAGTTGTATCCCGATACAACTAGAAGTGGATACTTGAGATGAGAAATGGATATGAAAAATGGATATGAGAAATGGATAGTATGGCTCCGGGATTGCTTTCTCGCAGGGAGTCGAGAAAGGATCTCTGGCCGAGGTTGATAACACTACCTACTTTACATTACGTTGACATGTACTCTTCTATATGTTGCAAGATGCTTGAAGATGCTAGTCTTTGATAGGCTAGGCTTTCCCCTTCTCTTCTGGCATTCTGTAGTTTAGTCCATAGATACAACCCATTTCCTTTGATACAGATGCATACTTAGTTTGATCTGATGTAAGTCTTGCGAGTACTTTAGATGAGTACTCACGGCTGCTTTGCTACCTCTTTTCCCCCATACCCAATTGTTGCAACCAGACGGTGGAGCCCAGGATCCAGACGAAACCACCGACGACTCCTACTACCCCAAGGGTGCCTACTACTACGTGGAGATCGCTGATGACCAGGAGTAGTTAGGAGGCTCCCAGGCAGGAGGCCTTGCCTTTTTGATCATTGTTGCTTTTGTGCTAGCCTTCTTAAGGCAAACTTGTTTAACTCATGTCTGTACTCAGATATTGTTGCTTCCGCTGACTCTTGTGTTTTGAGCTTATGTGTTCGAGCCCTCGAGGCCCCTGGCTTGTAATATAAAGCATGTTTTATTTTAATTTGTGTCTATAGTTGTGTTGTGATATCTTCCCGTGAGTCCTTGATCTTACACATTTGCGTGTATGATTAGTGTACGGTCAAATCAGGGGCATCACAAGTTGGTATCAGAGCCGACTGCCTGTAAGTAGCCCCCTTTCCAACTCCTTGGCCGAAGTTGAGTCTAGTCACTACAAAAACTTTTACTAACATGGTTGTGTGTCTTACGGGCCCATGTCGCCATTTGGGTGGTTTTAGGATCTTTTATTCCTCGTCTATACTCTGGGACTCTGATCTCTCTTCTATTCGGGATAAATGGTTTTACTAACTCGAACATTAGGATCTCGTTGATAGCCTGCTGCATCAGAAGATTCCGAAGATACTCTACGATATTCTCTCGAGACTTTGTGTCTGTTGCCTTTGCAATTCCTTACCACCGAAATATCCTTATGGATAACTACACACACTTACCAATCTTACATTCTATCCCATTGATCTTGTTATTACAAGATGCCCTGAACTGCTCTCCTTTTTCCGAGAATCCTTTGAGCTTACTGCCTTGCAGTTCCTTGTCGTCTGAATACCCCTACGGATAACTTTGTGCACCTATCGAGTATCCGCTCATCCTCAGTTGATTATTGTACTTCACAAACTTCTTCATAATACCATTCGTTCTTGTGAAAATCCTCAATAGCCTATTGTTCTTGGATTTCTTGCTTGCTTGCATTATGGTTAATAACATAAGTCTAGTAATCTTATTGTCAGCCTTTGTCATTATCATTTTGAGTCCGTTGATACAACATGTGCTGAATCTCGATCAATCAAATCGCCATCGATTGTACCCCTAAGGCTATTCTACCTATCCATCCCTTATCAGAGCATTGCTTCTGATCCCTTGTCTTGGAATTCATAATTCCTTTGCAACTGAGCTTTGAGTTAGTCAGTTGTTTCTATAATCTGATCTCCTTGCATTCTTTCTTCCTCTGGTTGAATATTGATGCTCACATCAGATCCCTTGTGGACCACTAGACCCCTTTTTTGGATTTTATCCGACAACATCCTTCATATTCAATAAGCTTGTGAGCCTTTCCTCGGATACATAATGCTTTTGGTAAATTGTATCCTCCACTTTCTCAAGCATGCTCTACTATCGAGCTTGTGTTATTTATTCTCGAAATTATGATATATGTTCCTAAGATGCCCCGATGGGTTGAACCTATGCCTTCCCTAAGCTGTGTGAACTCGGAAGTTATGCGGGTTATGCTCTACTGGCTTTTCGTCAGATAAAATTCAATACAACAGCTTCATCAAGAGCGAGAAGTAAAATGAAAGGTTATGCATTATAGAAGTGGGAGTCGACCCTGAACCTTTGTGTTCATGCCCACAAACACGGTGTGGAACTTATCATGAAAGCTTCTTGCAAGGATATTTAATCATTTGAATATTCTTTCGGTATCGTAAATTGGATCCCTTGCAGTTATAGTCCCCACCATATTTCCTCCTTGATCCCATTTACTGGGTAAGTAAAATTACTTATCCTCTACAGCTCATTTCCCCCGTCCAACCTCTACTCTGATTTACCTTCTAGCATTGCACCTAGTACTTGATACTGGGAAGCTTTATGCCCCATCACATCATTCCTAACCTGATCGGCTATATTTTTATCTTGTCAACTTTTTAACTGTGCTACCTGGTCCTTATGCCCGGAGCAGCTTCCGACGATGAGCTAAGCTTACGTCGATCTTCCTCATCTTATCATTTCACCTCGGACAACAAGCTTGACTTTGAGCTTGTGTCGAATCTGTGGTTCCCATAGCCTTTTACTTCATCCTTCCTTTTCTACTTGATGGCATCTTCATAGAGTCTCTCGACAAAATTTGTCTTGATCACCGTCAACACTTTGGCTTCTTCGGAGATGTCAATTGAATTCATGGCTAGTAATACCATCCTTGCTCTCGATGATTTGCGTCAGCATCAACAACATTCTTGTCTACCCCCCAACACAAACTTGATCATATTAATTTTGGAATTACATCCTTTTTGGCATGTCGATGGATTGCTGCTGAGACCGTCGGTCACACCCTCATCGTTTCCCTGCTAAAATTGTATGACTTATTTCTCTAAGTTGTTTCTGATGGATACTTGGTGTATCCAAAGTTTGACCTTTTCTTGAAACCATGTCAGTGCTATCTCAAAGCCTATCTGTGGTAATCCGATCTCTAATAAGAACATTTGAAGCACGATACTAAATTTTCTTTAACAATTATCCAAACACCCTTGTATGGGTAATGTCATGAAATTTCTTTCCCTTTACCTAATTGGTTATCTACTTACTATCCTGTCATGGATATCATCATCTGCTTGTCCTTGGGAAGGATATACTCCTGATAATAGTGTTTAAACACATTTTCCTTTCCATTGTTCTGATTAATATACTGATCATATTTTTTCCTTTCCATTCCTTCGTTTAACCTTTCCGGTAAACTAACTTATCTCATTAGAGATAATTTCCTGCTTAGGTAAGCACCTCAACGTACAACTCTGTCAGTAAAGACCATGTTACTATTGTTGATGACATTCCGGTAGCCACCGATGGACGTGAACTTTGCCTAACGGCCCGCCTCGTTCAATGAGCAGGAAAATGGTTCTCTTCGTCCCTCGCCCTTGGTACCGACGTTGTTTCCAACATAACTGATAGGCTACCCTCTGACATGCCTTGCTATGATGACCCTGCAAGATGTCATCGCTCCTTCTATTTTAACCCACATGGTGGGCTCATAACCCACAGTTCCACAGGATCGGAACCTGACCCTCCTGTATATCATTTAGTCCAAAGTATCATTTGCTCTTGTCTTTGTGTGTTGTCATGAGCCACCGTCCGAGAGATGATCTAATCCCGGTGCTCTGAACCCCTTCTCACACTCTGTTCAGTTATCGACTGTTTGCCCATTCTCTTGAAACTTCTTATTGTACCTTCATATTTTGCTCTCGAAGTTTTCTTAAGTTTCAACTCGAGAGATACTTCTGCCACATTCCCTACATTGTTTACTAGACAATTAACCCTATAAGGGTCAGTTCACCCAAAGTTACTCTTTTCTTCCCCTCTTAAATCTCGGGATGAGATTTCTTGTAGTGGAGGAGATTTGTAACATCCCCAGCATCACACTACAGTAATCTCCCCTTAATGAAGGTCATGTCATCATGATCATCATCCCAAAATGCCACTTGTCCAAAATAGGCTTCAAATTCAAATTTCATCTCAAATATTGTCTTCTTCTTTCATGCAAATAAAATAGTTCATCCTATGGACAATAATCCCTAGATATTTTTCATATTGAAACCAACATTTTTGGAATTCCCAAATTTCCCCTGGGAATTTATTATCTGGTCCAGCAGTAATTAAGATGTCCTTTTCAATTTCTAAAATTGATTAGACAACTCCTTTTGACCCCAAACTTTCTGTTCCATCTCAAGGTATTGTTTTAGTTTTATGTGCCAAGTTTTGTTCAAAACAAAACTCATTTGGTACTAAAAGAAAAATGCAAACAGGGCAAATAACATAAAAGAAAAAGAAAAAGGGAGAAGGAAAAGAGAGGCCCCCCTACACACTGGGCTTTAGCCCACCCCGGCAAGCCGGCCCACCTCCCCTGGTCGCCTCCCTCCTCTCTGTTCCCCCGACCGAGCCACTACAGGGGCTCGTCCCCGCCGGATCACTTCGCCGGCGACGCCCCGAGGGGATAAGGATCCCCCGCCGCCTTGGTCCTCTTCCCCCGCTCTCCACTGTCGCCTGCTCCGCCTCTCCCTCTCCCACTCGCCCCACCTAGATCCACTCTCCCCACTCCCTTGCTCGCGCTCGCCCTTTCTCCCCACTGCCCGAGCGCGCCCACAGCCGTCCTCCGTCGTCACCGCGGCCACCGTCGACCTCAAGCTTAGCCTGCACGTCCACGAGCTCCGCCATCCTCCGATCCTTCGACCTCGACCTCGAGCAGGAGTTGAGGGGCTCTGTAGAGGCCGCTCTCCTCTGCACCTTTCATCCCTGCCGCCGGCGATCTTCTCTATCTCCGGCGACATCTGCTGCTCCTAAACGGTCGCCGGCATTTCGTTGCCACTCGGTGAGCCCCCGCGTTGCTTCCTTCCCTCTCTTTCTTGCTCTAGCGCGCTCGGCCGCCATCCCCGCAAAGCTTAGCTCGTCGCCGCCGCGACTACCGCTGCCGCAGCCCGCGCCCGAGGCCACCATCGTGCTCCTGGTGCTCCCAGGAGCACAACGCACACACGCACACCCCCCCCCTCATGTACCCCTAGTGCCGCCCCGACGAGTCCTGATCCCGGCCGCCACTCGCGAGCTCTTCATTGTCGCCATAGTGCCCCTCGGCGGCCGTCACCACGACCAGTCATTGCTGCTCGACTCGCGTGTCCGAACACAACATCGCACGCGTTCTCTGGCGCCTCGTAGCGCAACCCCGACGAGGTCCCGATCGCCGCCTCCGCCCGTGATCGCCACCGCCATCGATTCCCTCCTCCCCTGTTCGCGCAACGACCACCGCCCGACGCGCGCTGTCGCGGGCGTTCGAACGCACCTGGACGGATGTCAAACGGAGCCATGTGCTCGTTTTCCGGCCGTCTCCGGTGAAGAGCCGCCGCGGGAGAGACTCGCCGGAGCCCTCTCCGGTGCCACACCGACGTGGCCAGTCTGACCCCCCTGGGTCATTGACGGGTGGCCCCCGCTGGCCCTTTGACCAGTTGACCGAGGTCAACTCTGACTGGGCAGCCCAAGTCACTAACAGGTGGGCCCCGTCCCTAATTCTAATTAAATTAGTTAATTTAGTTAGTTTAGTTAATCTAATTTAACTAGTCACTAACAGGTGGGCCTTGAGTTAATTAACTAGGTTTAGATTAGTTTTAACTCTGTTTATACCAACTGTCTATGACAGGTGGGTCCCCCATGTCAGTTTGACCTGGTCAGCCATCCTGTTGACTGCTGACATCACAGTGATGTCATGCTGACATAGTAATTCCTTTTTGTTAATAATAAATCCAGAAAATGCTTTAATCTTTGAAAATTCATAGAAAATAAAGCGTAACTCCGATGAAAATATTTTCTATATGAAAGTTTCTCAGAAAAATCCAACGAATCCGAATGTGCCGCCCTTTCACCTATCACATGCTCCTAGCATGCTGAACATGGAACCGTCCCCTCTCTTTTGTTTGTCCGGAAAATGCTAGACGCCGGGAAAACCCCTCCGGATGTTTTCCCTTTCCGTCTGCAACGTGTAGTACTGCGTTAGAGCACTCCTAGTGTAGCTTACTGCCATGTAGTGCTTTCTGTCGCATTTGTATGCTTTCTATTTATTGTTTCTTCCCCCTCTTCTCTCCGGTAGACCCCGAGAATGATGCGGATGCCCTTGTGATCGACTACGTCGACGACAACACTTCTTCCTTTTCAAAAGAGCTTCCAGGCAAGCAAACCCCCCTTGAGCATTCCGATATCGCCCATTTCTTTCCCTCTCATGCTTGCATTAGAACTGCTACTGCTTTATGTATGATCCTACTCTGATGCATAGCCTGTTTTTGTTACCTGCTTTCATACCTTACCTACTTATCCTAAACTGCTTAGTATAGGTTGGTTAGAGATCCATCAGTGACCCCCACCTTGTCCCAGTTGCCTCACTTTATGTTTGATGACTCGATCAACGTGATCAATGTCCAGGCCCCGACACCGCACATCACACCCCCTCCCCCTAGTTGTACGACTCTGCAGAGTTACCATCGAGTACCGAGGGTGGAACCTCTACATCACTCCTGATGATATCTCCGTAGTGTAGCTATACGGTCGAGGTCATCGAGGGTGATTTCCTCTTTAACCACTTCCATTACGGCTCTGTCGTGCAACCCATCAAACATGAACCTCGAGGGCGGATCCTCTTACATTCACCTTGATGACAACATCGAGTGGAATTCACCGGGGGTGATTCGTCAGGTTTTCCCCTTGGTGTTAGACACACAGTTACTATGGTTACTATGACTTTGCACTGTGCCATGTTACTAAAGACGGGTCGGCCCTGAGGGGTACCCGTGCGAGCTTAATAGTGAGTGATGTGGAGTCGAGTTGACCTGGAAGGTGCCCGCGAGATACTTACGAGGCGTGGCCAGACATTCTTAGCCCTTGCCGCAAGTACTCGAGACGGGGCGACGGGGTCACATCGATCGTGAGTCTCTGCTCGTTACCGCGTGCTCCTAATCCACTAAGATTTGGATATTTGGTCCGAGGGGCCTCTGTCCTGATAGCACTAACCATCACGTGGGCATAGTATGGGCGTTCTGCGTCGTATACATCAGCCGAAGCTTAATAGACATCAACGACTGAGCGGCGTGCACCGGGTTGGACTACGTAAGCACCTGCCTTTTTGAAGGAGGTAGCTAGGTTTTCTCACCGGCCGCCCATGCAACGTGCAGGAGTTCCCGGGGCAATGGCCCATGACCCCTGGGGGCATAGGTTTAGTCCGGCGTGCTGGCCTCTCTATTAAGCCTAGGTCGGGTTGCGGCGTATTGTTTGGCCGAGGCCGGGCATGACCCAGGAAAGTGTGTCTAGCCGGAGTTAATCGAGCGTGGTGGGTAAGTTTGGGCACCCGTGCAGGGAAGAAAACATCTATCGATAGCCTGTCCTACGGTAACGGACACTTGGAGTTGTATCCCGATCGATACAACTAGAACTGGATACTTGAGATGAGAAATGGATATGAAAATGGATATGAGAAATGGATATGAAAAATGGATATGAGAAATGGATAGTATGGCTCTGGGATTTCTTTCTCGCAGGGAGTCGAGAAAGGATCTCTGGCCGAGGTTGATAACACTACCTACTTTACATTTTGTTGACCTGTACTCTTCTATATGTTGCAAGATGCTTGAAGATGCTAGTCTTCGATAGGCTAGGTTTTCCCCTTCTCTTCTGGCATTCTGCAGTTTCGTCCACATATACAACCCATTTCCTTTGATACAGATGCATACTTAGTTTAGATCTGATGTAAGTCTTGCGAGTACTTTGGATGAGTACTCACGGCTGCTTTGCTACCTCTTTTCCCCCATACCCGATTGTTGCAACCAGATGGTGGAGCCCAGGATCCAGACGACACCACCGATGACTGCTACTACCCCGAGGGTGCCTACTACTACATGGAGACCGCCGATGACTAGGAGTAGCTAGGAGGCTCCCAGGCAGGAGGCCTTTCCTTTTCGATCGTTGTTGCTTTTGTGCTAGCCTTCTTAAGGCAAACTTGTTTAACTCATGTTTATACTCAGATATTGTTGCTTCCGCTGACTCTTGTGTTTCGAGCTTATGTATTTGAGTCCTCGAGGCCCCTGGCTTGTAATATAAAGCTTGTTTTATTTTAATTTGTGTCTATAGTTGTGTTGTGATATCTTCCCGTGAGTCCTTGATCTTGATCGTACACATTTGCGTGTATGATTAGTGTACGGTCAAATCAGGGGCGTCACAAGTTTGTATCAGAGCCGACTGCCTGTAGGTAGCCCCCTTTACAACTCCTTGGCCGAAGTTGAGTCTGGTCACTACAAAAACTTTTACTAACATGGTTGTGTATCTTATGGGCCCACGTCGCCATTTGGGTGGTATTAGGATCTTTTATTCCTCGTCTATACTCTGGGACTCTGATCTCTCTTCTATTCGGGTTAAATGGTTTTACTAACTCGAACATTAGGATCTCATGATCACATCCGCACGGAGAGCCTCTTATTTCAGTTGATCGCCTGCTGCATCAGAAGATTCCGAAGATTGTCTACGATATTCTCTTGAGACTTTGTGCATGTTGCCTTTGCAATTCCTTACCATCGAAATATCCTTATGGATAACTACACATACTTACCAATCTTACATTCTATCCCATTGATCTTGTTATTACAAGATGCCCTGAACTGCTCTCCTTTTTCTGAGAATCCTTTGAGCTTACTGCCTTGCAGTTCCTTATCGTCTGAATACCCCTACGGATAACTTTGTGCACCTATCGAGTATCCGCTCATCCTCAATTGATTCTTGTACTTCACAAAAGTCTTCGTAATACCATTCGTTCTTGTGAAAATCCTCAACAGCCTATTATTCTTGGATTTCTTGCTTGCTTGCATTATGGTTAATACCATAAGTCTAGTAATCTTATTGTCATCCTTTGTCATTATCATTTTGAGTCCATTGATACAATATGTTGCGAATGCTCGCAATCCTCAATCAGATCCTAGAACTCATCCTTCCGGCTCAGACGTCATTCTAACATGTGTTGAATCTCGATCAATCAAATCGCCATTGATTGTACCCCTAAGGCTATTCTACCTATACATCCCTTATGAGAGAATTGCTTCTGATCCCTTGTCTTGGAATTCATAATTCCTTTGCAATTGAACTTTGAGTTAGTCAGTCGTTTCTATAATCTGATCTCCTTGCATTCTTTCTTCCTCTGGTTGAATATTGATGCTCACATCAGATCCCTTGTGGACCACCAGACCCCTTTTTCAGATTTTATCCGACAACGTCCTTCATATTCAATAAGCCTGTGAGCCTTTCCTCAGATACATAATGCTTTTGTTAAATTCTATCCTCCGCTTTCTCAAGGATGCTCTACTACCGAGCTTGTGTTATTTATTCTCGAATCTATGATATATGTTCCTAAGATGCCCTGATGGGTTGAACCTATGCCTTCCCCAATCTGTGTGAACTCAGAAGTTATGCGGGTTATACTCTACTGGCTTTTCATCGGATAAAATTCAATACAACAGCTTCATCAAGAGCGAGAAGTAAAATGAAAGATTATGCATTATAGAAGTGGGAGTCGACCCTGAACCTTTGTGTTCATGCCCACGAACACAGTGTGGAACTTATCATGAAAGCTTCTTGCAAGGATATTTAATCATTTGAATATTCTTCCGGTATCGTAAATTGGATCCCTTGCCGTTATGGTCCTGACCATATTTCCAACTTGATCCCATTTATTGGGTAAGTTAAATTACTTATCCTCTATAGCTCATTTCCCCCGTCCAACCTCTACTCGGATTTACCTTCTGGCATTGCACCTAGTACTTGATACTGGGAAGCTTTATGCCCCATCACATCATTCCTAGCCTGATCGGCTATATTTTTATCTTGTCAACTTTTTAACTGTGCTACCTGGTCCTTATGCCCGGAGCAACTTCCGACGATGAGCTAAGCTTACGTCGATCTTCCTCATCTTATCATTTCACCTCGAACAACAAGCTTGTCTTTGAGCTTGTGTCGAATCTGTGGTTCTCATAGCCTTTTACTTCATCCTTCCTTTTCTACTCGATGGCATCTTCATAGAGTCTCTCAACAAAATTTGTCTTGATCACCGTCAACACTTTGGCTTCTTCAGAGATGTCAATTGAATTCATGGCTAGCAATACCATCCTTGCCTCTCGATGATTTGTGTCAGCATCAACAACATTCTTGTCTTCCCCCCAGCAGAAACTTGATCATATTAATTTTGGAATTACATCCTTTTTGGCATGTCGATGGAGTGCTGCTGAGACCGTCGGCCACACCCTCATCTTTTCCCTGCTAAAATTGTATGACTTATTTTTCTAATTTGTTTCCGATGGATACTTGGTGTATCCAAAGTTTGACCTTTGCTTGAAACCATGTCAGTGCTATCTCAAAGCCTGTCTGTGGTAATCCGATCTCCAATAAGAACATTTGAAGCACGATACTAAATTTTCTTTCTCAATTATCCAAACACCATTGTATGGGTAATGTCATGAAATTGCATTCCCCTTTACCTAATTGGTTATCTACTTACTATCCTGTCATGGATATCATCCTCTGCTTGTCCTTGGGAAGGATATACTCCTGATAATTGTGTTTAAACACATTTTCCTTCCCATTGTTCTGATTAATATAGTGATCATATTTTTTCCTTTCCATTCTTTTGTTTAACTTTCCGGTAAACTAACTTATCTCAATAGAGATAATTTCCTGCTTAGGTAAGCACCTCAATGTACAACTCTGTCAGTAAAGACCCTGTTACTAGTGTTGATGACATCCCAATAGCCACCGATGGATGAGAACTTAGCCTAATGGCCCACCTCGTCCAATGAGCAGGAAAATGGTTCTCTTCGTCCCTCACCCTTGGTATCGATGTTGTTGCGGACATAACTAACAGGCTACCCTCTGACATGGCTTGCTATCATGACCGTGCAAGATGTCATCGCTCCTTCTATTTTAACCCACATGATGGGCCCATAACCCACAGTTCCACAGGATCGGAACCTGACCCTCCTGTATATCATTTACTCTGAAGTATCATTTGCTCTTATCTTTGTGTGTTCTCATGAGCCACCGCCCGAGAGATGATCTAATCCTGGTGCTCTGAACCCCTTCTCACATTCTGTTCAGTTGCCGACTGTTTGCCCATTCTCTTGAAACTTCTTATTGTACCTTCATATTTTGCTCTCGAAGTTTTCTTAAGTTTCAACTCGAGAGATACTTCTGCCACATTCCCTACATTGTTTACTAGACAATTAACCCTATAAGGGTCAGTTCACCCAAAGTTACTCTTTTCTTCCCCTCTTAAATCTCGGGATGAGATTTCTTGTAGTGGAGGAGATTTGTAACATCCCCAGCATCACACTACAGTAATCTCCCCCTAATGAAGGTCATGTCATCATGATCATCATCCCAAAATGCCACTTGTCCAAAATAGGCTTCAAATTCAAATTTCATGTCAAATATTTTCTTCTTCTTTCATGCAAATAAAATAGTTCATCCTATGGACAATAATCCCTAGATATTTTTCATGTTGAAACCAACATTTTTGGAATTCCCAAATTGCCCCTGGGAATTTATTATCTGGTCCAGCAGTAATTAAGATGTCATTTTCAATTTATAAAATTGATTAGACAACTCCTTTTGACCCCAAACTTTCTGCTCCATCTCAAGGTATTGTGTTAGTTTTATGTGCCAAGTTTTGTTCAAAACAAAACTCATTTGGTACTAAAAGAAAAATGCAAACACGGCAAATAACAGAAAAGAAAAAGAAAAAGGGGAAAAGGAAAAGAGAGGCCCCCTACCCACTGGGCTTTAGCCCACCCCAGCAAGTCGGCCCACCTCCCCCCGGTCGCCTCCCGCCTCTCTGTTCCCCCGACCGAGCCACTACAGGGGCTCGTCCCCGCCGGATCACTTCGCCGGCGACGCCCCGAGGGGATAAGGATACCCCGCCGCCTCGGTCCTCCCCCCCCCCCCGCGCGCTCTCCACTGTCGCCCGCTCCGCCTCTCCCTCTCCCACTCGCCCCTCCCAGATCCACTCTCCCCTCTCCCTCGCTCGCGCTCGCCCTTTCTCCCCACTGCCCGAGCGCGCCCGCCGCCGTCCTTCGTCGCCGCAGCGGCCACCGTCGTCCCCGAGCTTAGCCTGCACGTCCACGAGCTCCGCCATCCTCCACTCCTTCGACCTCGACCTCGAGCGGGAGCTGAGGGGCTCTGTAGAGGCCGCTCTCCTCTGCCCCTTTCTTCCTGCCGCCGGCGATCTTCTCCGTCTTCGGCGACATCTGCTGCTCCTAAATTGTCGCCGGCATTTTGTTGCCGCTCGGTGAGCCTCCGTGTTGCTACCTTCTCTCTCTTTCACGCTCTAGCGCGCTCGTCCACCATCCACGCGAAACTTAGCTCGTCGCCGCCGCGACTACCGCTGCCGCAGCCCGCGCCCGACATCACCATCGTGCTCCTGGTGCTCCCAGGAGCACAACGCACACACGCACACCTCCCTCATGTACCCCTAGTGCCGCCCCGATAAGTCCCGATGCCGGCCGCCACTCGCGAGCTCGCCGTCGTCGCCATAGTGCCCCTCAGTGGTCGTCACCACCACCAGTCGTCGCTGCTCGGCTTGCGTGTCCGAACACACCATCACACGCATTCTCGGGCGCCTCGTAGCGCAACCCCGACGAGGTCCCGAACGTCGCCTCCGCCCATGCTCGCCACCGTAATCAATTCCGTCCTCCCCTTCTCGCGCAACGACCGCCACCCGACGCGCGCTGTCGCGGGCGTTCGAACGCACCTGGCCGGATGTCAAACGGAGCCGTGCTCGTTTTCCGGCCGTCTCCGACGAAGAGCCACCGCGGGAGGGACTCGCCGGAGCCCTCTCCGGTGCCACACCGACATGGCCAGTCTGACCCCCCCCCCATGGGTCGTTGACGGGTGGCCCCCGCTGGCCCTTTGACAAGTTGACCGAGGTCAACTCTGATTGGGTAGCCCCAGTCACTAACAGGTGGGCCCCTTCCTAATTCTAATTTAATTAGTAAATTTAGTTAGTTTAGTTAATCTAATCTAACTGGTCACTAACAGGTGGGCCTAGAGTTAATTAACTAGGTTTAGATTAGTTTTAACTCTGTTTATACCAACTGTCTATGACAGGTGGGTCCCCCATGTCAGTTTGACCTGGTCAGCCGTCCTGTTGACTGCTGACATCACAGTGATGTCATGTTGATGTAGTAATTCCTTTCTGTTAATAATAAATCCATAAAATGCTTTAATCTTTGAAATTCATAGAAAATAAAGCATAACACCGATGAAAATGTTTTCTATATGGAAGTTGCTCAGAAAAATCCAATGAATCCGAATGCGCTGCCCTTTCACCTATCACATGCTCCTAGCATGCTGAACATGGAATCGTCCCCTCTCTTTCTTTTGTCCGGAAAATGCCAGACGCCGGGAAAACCCCTCCGGATGTTTTCCCTTTCCGTCTGCAATGTGTAGTACTGCGTTAGAGCACTCCTAGCGTAGCTTACTGTCATGTAGTGCTTTCTGTTGCATTTGTATGCTTGCTATTTATTGTTTCTTCCCCCTCTTCTATCTGGTAGACCCCGAGAACGATGCTGATGCCCTTGTGATCGACTACGTCGATGACGACACTTCCTCCTTTTCAACAGAGCTTCCAGGCAAGCAAACCCCCCTTGAGCATTCCGATATCGCCCATTTCTTTCCCTCTCATGCTTGCATTAGAACTGCTACTGCTTTATGTATGATTCTACTTTGATGCATAGCCTGTTTTTGTTACCTGCTTTCATACATTACCTGCTTATCCTAAACTGCTTAGTATAGGTTGGTTAGAGATCCATCAGTGACCCCCACCTTGTCCCAGTTGCCTCGCTTTATGTTCGATGACTCGATCAACGTGATCGACGTCCAGGCCCCGACACCGCACATCACCCCCCTAGTTGTATGACTCTGCAGAGTTAGCATCGAGTGCCGAGGGTGGAACCTCTTACATCTCTCCTGATGAGATCTCTGTAGTGTAGCTATACGGTCGAGGTCATCGAGGGTGATTTCCTCCTTAACCACTTCCGTTACGGCTCTGTCGTGCAAGCCATCAAACGTGAACCTCGAGGGTGGATCCTCTTACGTTCACCTTGATGACAACATCGAGTGGAATTCACCGGGGGTGATTCCTCGGGTTTTCCCCTTGGTGTTAGACAGACAGTTACTATGGTTACTATGACTTTGCACTGTGCCATGTTACTAAAGACGGGTCGGCCCTGAGGGGTACCCGCGCGAGCTTAATAGCGAGTGATGTGGAGTCGGGTTGACCTAGAAGGTGCCCGCGAGATACTTACGAGGCGTAGCCGGGCATTCTTAGCCCTTGCCGCAAGTACTCGAGACGGGGCGACGGGGTCACATCGATCGTGAGTCTCTGCTCATTACCGCGTGCTCCTAATCCACTACGATTTGGATATTTGATCCGAGGGGCCTCTGTCCTGATATCACTAACCATCACGTGGGCATAGTATGGGCGTTCTACGTCGTATACATCAGCCGAAGCTTAATAGACGTCAGCGACTGAGCGGCGCGCGCCGGGTTGGACTGCGTAAGCACCTGTCTTTTTGAAGGAGGTAGCTAGGTCTGCTCACCGGCCGCCCACGCAACGTGCAGGAGTTCCCGGGGCAATGGCCCATGACCCCTGGGGGCATAGGTTTAGTCCGGCGTGCTGGCCTCTCTATTAAGCCTAGGTCGGGTTGCAGCGTATTGTTTTGCCGAGGCCGGGTGTAACACCTCGGATATGATTTACCTAATATGTAATCGAACTCTTACCGTTTCCGGTGTTAGGTTATTTTATTTTCTCGGGTTCGGGTTTTTGTCTCCGTGTGTTGTTGTCGTTGTCATGCATCTCATATCATGTCATCATGTGCATTGCATTTGCATACGTGTTCGTCTCATGCATCCGAGCATTTTCCCCATTGTCCGTTTTGCATTCTGGCGCTCCGTTCTCCTCTGGTGGTCATTTCTACCTTTCTTTCATGTGTGGGGATTAAACATTTCCGGATTGGACCGAGACTTGCCAAGCAGCCTTGGTTTACTACCGGTAGACCGCCTGTCAAGTTTCGTACCATTTAGACTTCGTTTGATGCTCCAACGGTTAACCGAGGGACCGAGAAGGCCTCGTGTGTGTTGCAGCCCAAAACCCTTCCAATTTGGCCCAAAACCCACCAAAACCCTCTCCATCATCTAGAGCATTCGATCACGATCGCGTGGCCAAAAATCGCACCTCATTTGGACACTCCTAGCTCCCTCTCTGCCTATAAATAGGTCCCCTCCAAAATTCTTGTTTTCCTCTCCCCGAAACCCTAAATCCCTCTCTCCGCGCCGGACATGTCCGTCCGCCACCGGATATGCCGCCTGCGTCCATTGACAGAGCGCCACGTGGCACCCCGCACAGTCCGCGCCGCCGCGGCCCGGAGTGCCTGGATCGGCCTCCCCTGGCCCGTAGCTCCCCGCGCGCCCCGTGCCTTCTTCCCCGCGGCCGAGCCCACTCTCGGCGGCCGGTGCCGCCGCGCCACCGCGGCCGCCTTCGACGCTGACCCGACGCCGGCGCCTCGCTCCGGCGCCGCCCCGCCGCGCCTCTCCCGCCGGCCACGCCGCGGCGCTCCGTCTGGCGCCCGTCCGCCGACCCGACCGGCTCCCTTCCCATGGCAAAGTACGAACTCCCGGCATCTCCTACAACTCCAGCGAGCTCGGAGCTCCAAGTCCAGTGAACCTCGTTTTCGTGCAGCCGGATCTGAATCTGAGATTGAAATCTCGGGGTTGACTTTCGTCCGTAACCCAATTATTATTGCCATGTTTCACGGCCGTAAGCTTTGCATCCGTTGATCCGTTTGGCATATGGCAATCAAAATGTTCGCGCTCAGAGAGCACATCATTTCATCTCATGGCATAATTTTCATTTGAGCTCATCTTGGATGCCCGAATATGCTGTTTGGAAGAAGTGCTATTTGAGATAATTGTCAGATCTGCTGCTCCAAATAGCTATTTTGTCTATTTTTTCCATGATTATTGTGTGCCATGACCTATGCCCCTGTGCTCTACATATGTTTTGTTATATGCTTTGTCATCTTTCCAGAGGTGCCATCCATGTATTTTTGTGATGTGTGTGGTGACTAGCACAAGCTTGCAAAGTGGTGCATTCGTTAATGCTGATTTCAGGGACTTAGCAATTCCACTAAGTCCTTGGACTGTTTTTATCAATATGCCATATGTTCATGTTGTTTCCTAGTGATCCGTGCCTCTTTTGAGGATGATCAGTAAGGATGATTTGTTAATCTTGTAGTGCTCTATCCATCCATGTCTTTGTTTGCAATTATGGAGCACCCTAGCTTGAGTCAATCGAGCTCTACTTTTGCTATTTCGTGAATCTGGGCAGATTGTCTACTTGTTAGCGATTTTGCCGAGGATGTTGTAGTTGATCGTGCATGCTATGTTATTGTTCTTGCCATGTCTAGCTTGTATAATGTGTATTCTTGATGGGTGTATGCTTAGATTGTCATGCCTTGCTCTGTAGTGAGTGCATCGAGCTGGTAAACATGCCTACTTGATATCTGATTTGCATGCTCCAGTTTTTCACTAAGTCTGTGATCTGTTTATGTTTTTGCCATGTTCACATGCTTGCAATTGTATTTTCTGATCCCTTTTGGCTCAAGGTCACTAAGGGACTTTTGTTAAGCTCTTTGAGTAGCTCCATGCCATGCTTTACTTTGCCATGTTAGTTCCTGTAGCATATAGTTTTCTTGCTCCAAAGTGTGCTATCTGATCTGAAATTCCAGACAAGTGTTAATTTCACTAAGTCTGAAATCTGTTTACCAATTGCACTTTTGCCATGCTTGTTTGAACCTGTTAATGGATGAATTGGCCGTAGCTTAGTGTTCATCTTTTGTTAAGATTCATGAATGGATCCCTGCCATGTATTTTGTTGCCATGTTTGGGTGCTGTAGCATGTTTAGCTTGTTGCATTTAGATGGCTACTTGCTGTATATCGCAGACCGGTGCCATATTTGAATTGCTTGCCATTTCCAAACCGTGTCTCCGATTCCGGTGTTCTTTATATCGTTTCAAGCGAAATCACCTCACCTTTCCAGTGGCACACTTGGATTTCCAAGTTGAGGCCAGGTTCATTCATTCCTTGTCAAATCTTGCATATGCATCACATATCGCATCCCGCATAGCATACCATGTTTGCATCATGTTGTTTGAGCTTTGCACGTGGTTGATTGTGTCCTTTTTGCTTGTTTGTCTTGTTTGGGTAGAGCCGGGAGACGAGTTCGCTAACGAGGAGCCCGTTGAGTTTGCTTTCGAGGATCCAGTCAACTCTGACAACTTTGCAGGCAAGATGATCATACCCTCGAAATCACTTCTATCTTTGCTTTGCTAGATGCTCGCTCTTTTGCTATGCCTATGCTACGATGCCTACCACTTGCTTATCATGCCTCCCAAATTGCCATGTCAAACCTCTAACCCACCATGTCCTAGCAAACCGTTGATTGGCTATGTTACCGCTTTGCTCAGCCCCTCTTATAGCGTTGCTAGTTGCAGGTGAAGATCGGAGACCGTTCCTTGTTGGAACATTATTTTCTTGTTGGGATATCATTATATTATCTTGTTATCTTAATGCATCTATATACTTGGTAAAGGGTGGAAGGCTCGGCCTCTCGCCTAGTGTTTTGTTCCACTCTTGCCGCCCTAGTTTCCGTCATATCGGTGTTATGTTCCCGGATTTTGCGTTCCTTACGCGGTTGGGTGATAATGGGAACCCCTTGACAGTTCGCCTTGAATAAAGCTCCTCCAGCAATGCCCAACCTTGGTTTTACCATTTGCCACCTAGCCTCTTTTTCCCTTGGGTTTCCGGAGCCCGAGGGTCATCTTATTTAAACCCCCCGGGCCAGTGCTCCTCTGAGTGTTGGTCCAACCTAGAGCCCCTTGCAGCGCCACCTCGGGGAAACTCGAGGGCTGGTTTTAGTTGTACGGATTGCTTATCCGATTGTGCCCTGAGAACGAGATATGTGCAGCTCCTATCGGGATTTGTCGGCACATTCGGGCGGTGTTGCTGGATTTGTTTTAACTTGTCGAAGTGTCTTGTAGAACCGGGATACCGAGTCTGATCGGAATGTCTCGGGAGAAGGTATATCCTTCGTTGACCGTGAGAGCTTGTCATGGGCTAAGTTGGGACTCCCCTGCAGGGATTTGAACTTTCGAAAGCCGTGCCCGCGGTTATGGGCAGATGGGAATTTGTTAATGTCCGGTTGTAGATAACTTGAACCTTAACTTAATTAAAATGAATCAACTGTGTGTGTTACCGTGATGGTCTCTTCTCGGCGGAGCCCGGGAAGTGAACACGGTGTTGGAGTAATGCTTGTCGCAGGTTGTTCTCTAGTTCTTCGTTCGCGCTTTGCCTTCTCTTCTCGCTCTCTTTTGCGAACAGGTTAGCCACCATATATGCTAGTCACTTGCTGCAACTCCACATATTTACCTTGCCTTACCTATAAGCTTAAATAGTCTTGATCGCGAGGGTGCGACATTGCTGAGTCCCTGTGTCTCACAGATTACTTCCAAACCAGATGCAGGGCCTGATGACTCCGTTCCAGATGACGCGCTTGAGCTTAAGTGGGAGTTCGACGAGGACTCACGCCGTTACTATGTGTCTTTCCCTGATGATCAGTAGTGGTGCCCGGTTGGGGCGATCGGGACTGTGTCGCATGTTGGGTTGATCTTTTATTTTGGCACCATAGTCGGGCCCTGAGTGATTGAATGATGTAATGCTATTTATGTACTTTGTTTGACGTGGCGAGTGTAAGCCAACTATGTTCCTTCCCCTTTTATTATTTATATTACATGGGATGTTGTGAAGATTGCCTAACTTGCGACATTGCTTTCAATGCGGTTATGCCTCTAAGTCGTGCTTCGACACGTAGGAGATATAGCCGCATCGAGGGCGTTACAAGTTGGTAATCAGAGCCTTCCCCGACCTTAGGAGCCCCCACTGCTTGATCGTTTTTAGCAGCCGTGTTGAGTCTAGAAAAATGTTTTGAGTCATTTAGGAATTATATATCGGAGAGTTTAGGAATTCTTTTTACTCCCCAGTCCCTTCATCGCTCTGGTAAGGCATCCTGACGTAGAGTTTTGACTCTTCTCTTCTCAAATTTCACTAAAAAAATTTAGGATCACGCGGGTATCTTGGAATCGTTCCGATGGATTTGTGACGAGAACATTGTTCTTGGTGCCTCCTGTCATTTAGGGGTTGTGGCAGTGTCCCGGGGAGTTGAGCTCCGAGGTGTTGTCGTCACAATTTTATCGTTGCAGTTCTGGAATACCTGAGTTTAGTACGCCGACATCGAAAATCTCTTTTATGCAGTTGTTGGTGAGATAACCTCGACGCCACCCAGTACTGGGGCGGGAGTTCGGGAGTATTGCCATAACTTGTATAACGGATGCTTTTCGAAGGTTGAGGTAGATGGTTTCCGAAGTTTTTCTCGGTTATGTGTTGAAGGATGGATACAGCTGGATGTAGGATTTGCTAGATTTGGGTGAGATATTATGCTTCCCCTGTATCCCCAACACCTGATTGCATAACCGGAAAGGTTCGGGAGTTTCATAGGTGGGAATTCTTGTAGCTCTAGTTCTTCTTCCACGGATATTTGGTTTGAGATTGGGATTTCTTACCGAGTATTTGTTCTTGATTCGTACCTTGTTGATTTATTCCTCTACCTAAATTCTAAGTGGCTTCTCAATTTATGGATATGTGACCATTTCAAGTGGAATGCATTCGTTCATTATGTTCGGATGTGAAGACTATATGTTGCAATTTCAACCCGCTTGATTCAGCTTCATTTTATCTGTCAATGTGCTAACGGATGTCACCCTCTTCAGGATGGCTCCCGCTAAGAGCAGCAATCAGAATCAGAATCAGGATCCGCCACCACCTCCCCCTCCTCCGGAGGCATGGCAAGCTGTGATGGCTGCTACCAATGCAAACACACAGTTTATCATGCAAATTCTTCAAGAGCGCAATCAAGCGAACCAAGGCAACCAAGGCAACAATCAGAATCACTTTGCTACACTCAACCAGTTCCTTGCTAACAGGCCAAAGACCTTCAGCAATTGTGTTGAGGCAACTGATGCTGACGATTGGCTCGTGGACTTATGCAAGCATTTCGAGTGCAGTAACGTCAGGCCTGAGGACTTTGTCAAGTTCGCTTCCTTCCAACTCAAAGACCAAGCTGCAGAATGGTTCCAGCAGTACAAGGATTCCAGAGGTGGCCGTGTGATTACCTGGGATGAATTCCGTCAAGACTTCAAAGCTCATCATATTCCTCAGAGCGTGGTTGAAAGCAAGCGTGAGGAATTCCGCAACCTGAAGCAAGGCTCTTTGTCTGTCTATGACTACAACAAGTTGTTTCAGAAGCTCGCCCGCTTTGCTAAGCAGGACGTCCCTGACGAGAAGAGCATGATATACCAGTTCAGGGGTGGTCTCAGAGAAGAAATCCAGCTAGCTCTTGTTCTCTTTGAGCCCTTGAGGTACGATGAGTTCTACAACATGGCATTGAAGCAAGAGGCTGCTCAACTGAGGTGTGATGCTTCCAAGAAGCGAGTCAGAGATGCTACTCCTTCTTCCTCTACTCAAGTGGCCAAGCAGCAGAAGTATTGGCTTCCTCCTCCTCCGTTCCGTCAGCCGTATCAGAAGAGCAAAGGTGGCAGTGGATCTTCCCACCCACCCAACCCTGGCTTTCAGAACAAGACTTCGTCTCAAGCTCCAAGATCGAGTGCTCCGTATCACCGTCCGCTTTCAGAGGTCACGTGCAACAAGTGCCAACAGAAGGGTCACTATGCCAACAAGTGCTTCAACCAGAGGCGTCTCCCTCCTCCTCCTCCTGTGAGATTGGCAAGTACAGTTGTGGTCAAGCATAACCCCAAGTACGCCAAGGTCAACATGGTGAATGCAGCTCAGGCAGAGGACTCGTCAGATGTCATCATGGGTAACCTTCCTGTTAACGATATTCCTGCAAGAGTTCTTTTTGACACTGGTGCATCGCATTGTTTCATCTCGAGACCTTTTGCATCTAAGCATGATTTTGTTACTCAAGTGTTGCCGAAACCGTTGGCTATTGTCTCTTCGGCCCGTCAAATGAAATCTCGAGTATGCGTTCCGGATGTTACAATCACTTTGGGTGACTATAAGTTCTTGTCTTCTCCAAATGTTCTTGGTGACTCGGATATTGATCTTATTCTCGGAATGGATTGGCTTTCTAAGCACAAGGCTCAGCTTGATTGTGCAGCCAGGCAGATTTAATTGACTCATTCGTCTGAGGATGTAATTGTCTTTGCCGCTCGTGATGATACCATCCGTCTATTTTCTCTCAATGAGAAGGGTGATCTGGATGCCATCTCGCAAATTCCAGTCGTTTGCGAATATCAAGACGTCTTTCCAGAAGAGCTTCCAAGAATGCCTCCGCACCGGCCAGTTGAATTCGTCATCGATCTTGAGCCTGGCACGGAACCAGTGTGCAAGCGTCCTTACAAGCTCGGAACTGAAGAGTTGAAGGAGCTAAAGAAGCAACTCGATATTCAAGAACGAATGGGTCTCATCCGACCTAGTTCTTCTCTGTGGGGTTGTGGAGTTCTTTTTGTGAAGAAGAAGGATGGAACGGACCAACTTTGTGTTGACTACCGTCCATTGAACAAGAAGACTATCAAGAACAAATACCCACTTCCCAACATCAACGAGCTGTTCGAACAACTCAAAGGTGCCCAAGTATTCTCCAAGCTTGATCTCCGTATGGGTTATCACCAGATTCGAATCCGTGAGCAAGATATTCCCAAGACGGCTTTCAGGACAAGCTATGGTTCATATGAATACACTGTCATGTCTTTTGGCCTCGTCAACGCTCCTCCGACTTTCTCTCGCATGATGAACTTCATCTTCAACGCCTACACCAATGACTTCGTTTTGGTCTATCTCGACGACATTCTGGTCTTTTCGAAGAACAAGGAAGATCATGCCAAGCACTTGCATTTGGTACTCGATAAGCTCAGGGAACACCAGTTCTATGCCAAGTTCTCAAAGTGCGAATTTTGGCTCGATGAGGTTCTTTATCTTGGGCATATCATCTCTGCCAAGGGCATTGCGGTGAATCCTGAGAAGGTGTCTGCAATTGTGAATTGGGAACCACCTCAGAACATGAAGCAACTCCGTAGCTTCCTCGGTCTCGCAAGCTACTGTCGAAGGTTTGTTGAGAACTTTTCAAAGATCGCGAAGCCTCTCTCAAATCTTCTCCAGAAGCACGTCAAGTACGTTTGGTCTCCGGAGTGTGACTTTGCTTTCAACACTTTGAAAGAGAAATTGGTCACCGCTCCAGTTCTGACTACTCCCGATGAATCCAAACCATTCGAGGTCTTCTGCGATGCCTCTCTCCAAGGTCTTGGTGCAGTGTTGATGCAAGAGAAGAAAGTTGTGGCCTATACCTCTCGCCAGTTGAAGCCTGACGAGAAGAACTACCCCACTCATGACCTCGAGTTGGCGGCAGTTGTGCATGCTCTTTTGACTTGGAGACATCTCTTATTGGGAAGAAAAGTGGACATCTTCACTGACCACAAGAGTCTCAAGTACATCTTCACTCAGCCTAATCTCAACCTCAGGCAGACTCGATGGGTCGAAATGATTCAAGAGTATAATCCGAGTATCGAGTATACTCCAGGCAAGGCCAATGTGATTGCTGACGCATTGAGCAGGAAGGCTTATTGCAACAGTCTGATTCTCAAGCCTTATCAACCCGAGCTTTGTGAAGCTTTCCGCAAACTCAATCTGCAAGTTGTTCCTCAAGGTTTCCTCGCCAACCTTCAAGTCTCTCCTACCTTGGAAGACCAGATTCGCCAAGCTCAACTTCTTGATGCTATGGTGAAGAAGGTGAAGATTGGGATTGCCAAGAGTCAACCCAAGTACAAGTGCTACCGCCTTGATGACAAGGATACTCTCTTCTTCGAGGATCGTATTGTTGTGCCCAAAGGTGACCTTCGTAAAGTGATCATGAACGAGGCTCACAATTCACTCCTCTCCATCCACCCTGGGAGCACGAAGATGTATCAGGACCTCAAGCAGGCTTATTGGTGGACTCGAATGAAGCGCGAAATTGCTCAGTTCGTGAATGAGTGTGATGCCTGCAGAAGAGTGAAGGCAGAACACCAAAGGCCAGCTGGTCTCCTCCAACCTCTTGCCATTCCAGAATGGAAGTTTGACCACATTGAGATGGACTTCGTGACTGGGTTTCCAAAGTCCAAGCGTGGCAATGATGCTATATTCGTTGTCATCGACAAACTCACTAAAGTGGCTCACTTTCTGCCTATCAAAGAGTCTATCACTGCAGCTCAATTGGCGGAGCTGTATACCTCTCGAATTGTCTCGCTGCACGGAATTCCTCAGGTGATCTCTTCAGACTGTGGCAGCATCTTTACCTCCAAGTTTTGGGAGTCTTTTCAGAAGGCCATGGGCACCAACATCCGCTTCAGCACAGCTTTCCATCCTCAAACTAGCGGTCAAGTCGAGCGTGTCAACCAGATTCTTGAAGATATGCTCAGGGCTTGTGTGATCTCCTTCGGCATGAAGTGGGAGGATTGTCTTCCATATGCTGAATTCTCCTACAACAACAGTTTTCAAGCAAGTTCGGGCAAGGCCCCATTCGAAATTCTGTATGGCAGGAAGTGTCGTACCCCTCTCAACTGGTCTGAAACCGGTGAACGTCAACTTCTGGGAAATGACTTAATCACAGAGGCAGAGGAAATGTGCAAAGTCATTCGAGATAACCTCAAAGCAGCGCAATCGCGCCAGAAGAGCTACTATGATAGTAAGCACCATGATTTGGCTTTCGAGATCGGAGATCATGTTTACCTCCGCGTCTCTCCAATGAAAGGTACTCGTCGCTTCGGTATCAAAGGGAAGCTTGCCCCTAGATACGTGGGACCTTTCAAGATCGTCAGCAAGAGAGGCAATCTCGCCTATCAACTCGAGCTTCCTTCAAACTTTGCAAATGTGCATGACGTGTTCCATGTCTCTCAGCTCCGCAAGTGCTTCAAGACTCCTGACCGCACCGTCAACTTCGAAGACATTGATCTCCAAGAAGATCTCTCTTATCGTGAGCACCCCGTTGCTATTCTTGAAGAGATCGAACGCAAGACTCGCAATAAGTCAATCAAATTCCTCAAAGTCAAGTGGTCACACCATTCCGACCGTGAAGCCACCTGGGAATGCAAGGATCACCTCCGTTCTGAGTACCCGGCATTCTTCCAGTCCTAGATCTCGGGATGAGATCCTTTCATAGTGGTGGAGTGTTGTAACACCCCGGATATGATTTACCTAATATGTAATCCAACTCTTGCCGTTTCCGGTGTTAAGTTATTTTATTTTCTCGAGTTCAGGTTTTTGTCTCCGTGTGTTGTTGTCGTTGTCATGCATCTCATATCATGTCATCATGTGCATTGCATTTGCATACGTGTTCGTCTCATGCATCCGAGCATTTTCCTCGTTGTCTGTTTTGCATTCTAGTGCTCCGTTCTCCTCCGGTGGTCATTTCTACCTTTCTTTCGTGTGTGGGGATTAAACATTTCCGGATTGCACCGAGACTTGCCAAGCAGCCTTGGTTTACTACCGGTAGACCGCCTGTCAAGTTTCGTACCATTTGGACTTCGTTTGATGCTCCAACGGTTAACCGAGGGACCGAGAAGGCCTCGTGTGTGTTGCAGCCCAACACCCTTCCAATTTGGCCCAAAACCTACCAAAACCCTCTCCATCATCTAGAGCGCTCGATCACGATCGCGTGGCTGACAACCGCACCTCATTTGGACACTCCTAGCTCCCTCTATGCCTATAAATAGGTCCCCTCCGAAATTCTCGTTTTCCTCTCCCCGAAACCCTAAATCCCCTTTCTCCGCGCCGGACATGTCCGTCTGCCGCCGGACACGTCGTGCCGCCGCCCGCGTCCATTGACAGAGCACCACGTGGCACCCCGCACAGTCTGCGCCGCCGCGGCCCGGACAGCCCGGATCGGGCCCTCCCCGGCCCGTAGCTCCCCGCGTGCCCCGCGCCTTCTTCCCCACGGCTGAGCCCGCTCTCGCCGGCCGGCGCCGCCACGCCGCCGTGGCCGCCTTCGACGCCAACGTCGGCGCCTCGCTCCGGCGCCGCCCCACCGCGCCGCTCCCGCCGGCCGACGCCGCGGCGCTCCGTCTGCGCCCGTCCGCGACCCCACCGGCTCCCTTCCCCACGGCAAGTACAACTCTGGCGTCTCCTACAACTCCGGCGAGCTCGAGCTCCAAGTCCGGCGAACCTCGTTTTCCGCGCAGCCCAGATCTAGATCTGAGATCCGAAATCTCGGGGTTGACTTTTCGTCCCTAACCCTAATTATATTGCCATGTTCATCGTGTCGTAACTTTGCATCCGTAGATCCGTTTTGGGCATATAGCATATCAAAATGTTCGTCTCATAGATCACATCATTTCATCTCATTGCATAATTTTCATTTGAGCTCATCTTGATGCCTGAAATGCTGTTGGAAGAGTGCTATTTGAGATAATTGTCAGATCTGCTGCTCCAAATAGCTATTTGTCATTTTTTTCCATGATTATTGTGTGCATGATATGCCCCTGAGCTCTACATATGTTTTGTTATATGCTTTGTCATATTTCCAGAGGTGCCATCCATGTATTTTTGTGATGTGTGCGGTGACTAGCACAAGCTTGCAAAGTGGTGCATTCGTTAATGCTGATTTCAGGGACTTAGCAATTCCACTAAGTCCTTGGACTGTTTTTATCAATATGCCATATGTTCTTGTTGTTTCCTAGTGATCCGTGCCTCTTTTGAGGATGATCAGTAAGGATGTTTTGTTAATCTTGTAGTGCTCTATCCATCCATGTCTTTGTTTGCAATTATGGAGCACCCTAGCTTGAGTCAATCGAGCTCTACTTTTGCTATTTCGTGAATCTGGGCAGATTGTCTACTTGTTGGCGATTTTGCCGAGGATGTTGTAGTTGATCCGTGCATGCTATGTTATTGTTCTTGCCATGTCTAGCTTGCCTAATGTGTATTCTTAATGGGTGTATGCTTAGATTGTCATGCCTTGCTCTGTAGTGAGTGCATCGAGCTCGTAAACATGCCTACTTGATATCTGATTTGCATGCTCCAGTTTTTCTCTAAGTCTGTGATCTGTTTATGTTTTTGCCATGTTCACATGCTTGCAAATGTATTTTCTGATCCCTTTTGGCTCAAGGTCACTATGGGACTTTTGTTAAGCTCTTTGAGTAGCTCCATTACATGCTTTACTTTGCCATGTTAAGTTCCTGTAGCATATAGTTTTCTTGCTCCAAAATGTGCTACCTGATCTGAAATTCCAGACAAGTGTTAATTTCACGAAGTCTAAAATCTGTTTACCAATTGCATTTTTTCCATGCTTGTTTGAACCTGTTAATGGATGAATTGGCCGTAGCTCGGTGTTCATCTTTTGTTAAGCATTATGAGTGGATCCATGCCATGTATTTTGTTGCCATATTTGGGTGTTGTAGCATGTTTGTCTTGTTGCATTTAGATGGTTACTTGCTGTATATCGCAGCCGGTGCCATATTTGAATTCCTTGCCATTTCCAAACCGTGTCTCCGATTCCGGTGTTCTTTATATCGATTTCAACCGAAATCACCTCACCTTTCCAGTGGCACACTTGGATTTCCAAGTTGAGGCCAGGTTCATTCATCTCTTGTCAAATCTTGCATATGCATCACATATCGCATCCCGCATAGCATCCCATGTTTGCATCATGTTGTTTGAGCTTTGCACATGGTTGATTGTGTCCTTTTTGCTTGTTTGTCTTGTTTGGGTAGAGCCGGGAGACGAGTTCTCTAATGAGGAGCCCGTTGAGTTTGCTTTCGAGGATCCAGTCAACTATGACAACTTTGTAGGCAAGATGATCATATCCTCGAAATCACTTCTATCTTTGCTTTGCTAGATGCTCGCTCTTTTGCTATGCCTATTCTACAATGCCTACCACTTGCTTATCATGCCTCCCAAATTGCCATGTCAAACCTCTAACCCACCATGTCCTAGCAAACCGTTGATTGGCTATGTTACCGCTTTGCTCAGCCCCTCTTATAGCGTTGCTAGTTGCAGGTGAAGATCGGAGACCGTTCCTTGTTGGAACATTATTTTCTTGTTGGGATATCATTATATTATCTTGTTATCTTAATGTATCTATATACTTGGTAAAGGGTGGAAGGCTCGGCCTCTCGCCTAGTGTTTTGTTCCACTCTTGCCACCCTAGTTTCCGTCATATCGGTGTTATGTTCCCGGATTTTGCGTTCCTTACGCGGTTGGGTGATAATGGGAACCCCTTGACAGTTCGCCTTGAATAAAGCTCTTCCAGCAATGCCCAACCTTGGTTTTACCATTTGCCACCTAGCCTCTTTTTCCCTTGGGTTTCCGGAGCCCAAGGGTCATCTTATTTAACCCCCCCCCCCCCCGGGCCAGTGCTCCTCTGAGTGTTGGTCCAACCTAGAGCCCCTTGTAGCGCCACCTTGGGGAAACTCGAGGGCTGGTTTTAGTTGTACGGATTGCTTATCCGATTGTGACCTGAGAACGAGATATGTGCAGCTCCTATCGGGATTTGTCAGCACATTCGGGCGGTGTTGCTGCATTTGTTTTAACCTGTCGAAATGTCTTGTAACCAGGATTCCGAGTCTGATCGGGTCTTCCCGCTAGAAGGTATATCCTTCGTTGACCGTGAGAGCTTGTCGTGGGCTAAGTTGGGACTCCCCTGCAGGGATTTGAACTTTCGAAAGCCATGCCCATGGTTATGGGCAAATGGGAATTTGTTAATATCTGGTTGTAGATAACTTGAACCTTAACTTAATTAAAATGAATCAACCGTGTGTGTTACCGTGATGGTCTCTTCTCAGCTGAGTCTGGCAAGTGAACACGGTGTTGGAGTAATGCTTGTCGCAGGATGTTTTCTAGTTCTTCGTTCGCGCTTTGCCTTCTCTTCTCGCTCTCTTTTGCGAACAGGTTAGCCACCATATATGCTAGTCGCTTGCTGCAGCTCCACATATTTACCTTGCCTTACCTATAAGCTTAAATAGTCTTGATCGCGAGGGTGCGAGATTGCTGAGTCCCTGTGGCTCACAGATTACTTCCAAACCAGATGCAGGGCCTGATGACTTTGTTCCAGATGACGCGCTTGACCTCAAGTGGGAGTTCGACGAGGACTCACGCCGTTACTATGTGTCTTTCCCTGATGATCAGTAGTGGTGCCTAGTTGGGGCGATCGGGACCGTGTCGCATGTTGGGTTGATCTTTTATTTTGGCACCATAGTCGAGCCCTGAGTGATTGAATGATGTCATGCTATTTATGTACTTTGTTTGACGTGGCGAGTGTAAGCCAACTATGTTCCTTCCCCTTTTATTATTTATATTACATGGGATGTTGTGAAGATTGCCTAACTTGCGACATTGCTTTCAATGCGGTTATGCCTCTAAGTCGTGCTTCGACACGTAGGAGATATAGCCACATCGAGGGCGTTACACCGGGCATGACCCAGGAAAGTGTGTCCGGCCGGAGTTAATCGAGCGTGGTGGGTAAGTTGGTGCACCCTTGCAGGGAAGAAAACATCTATCGATAGCCTATCCTACGGTTACGGACACTTGGAGTTGTATCCCAATCGATACAACTAGAACTGGATACTTGAGATGAGAAATGGATATGAAAAATGGATATGAAAAAAATGGATAGTATGGCTCTGGGATTGCTTTCTCACAGGGAGTCGAGAAAGGATCTCTGGCCGAGGTTGATAACACTAACTACTTTACATTATGTTGACATCTACTCTTCTATATCCTGCAAGATGCTTGAAGATGCTAGTCTTCGATAGGCTAGGCTTTCCCCTTCTCTTCTGGCATTCTGTAGTTTAGTCCACAGATACAGCCCATTTCCTTTGATACAGATGCATACTTAGTTTAGATCTGATGTAAGTCTTGCGGGTACTTTGGATGAGTACTCACGGCTGCTTTGCTACCTCTTTTCCCCCATACCCGATTGTTGCGACCAGATGGTGGAGCCCAGGATCCAGACGACACCACCGACGACTCCTACTACCCCGAGGGTGCCTACTACTATGTGGAGACCGCCGATGACCAGGAGTAGTTAGGAGGCTCCCAGGCAGGAGGCCTTGCCTTTTCGATCATTGTTGCTTTTGTGCTAGCCTTCTTAAGGCAAACTTGTTTAACTCATGTCTGTACTCAGATATTGTTGCTTCCGCTGACTCTTGTGTTTCGAGCTTATGTATTCGAGCCCTCGAGGCCCCTGGCTTGTAATATAAAGCTTGTTTTATTTTAATTTGTGTCTATAGTTGTGTTGTGATATCTTCCCGTGAGTCCTTGATCTTGATCGTACACATTTGCGTGTATGATTAGTGTACGGTCAAATCGGGGGCGTCACAGTAGTGTCGCGTTAGCAACATCCTGCAGTAGTGAATATATAAGTAGCTTCACCGAGGTCTTTCGTTGAAAAACTCCTTTGAAACACTCCTTTATGCTTTCCAGAAGATTCTACCTCATTTCCGATCAACAATATGTCATTCACATATACTTACCAGAAAGGCTCTAGCGCTCCTCACTCACTTTCTTGTAAATACAGGCTTCTCCAAAAGTCTGTATAAAACCATATGCTTTGATCACACTATCAAAGCGTATATTCCAACTCCGAGAGGCTTGCACTAGTCCATAAATGGATCGCTGGAGCTTGCACACTTTGTTAGCACCTTTAGGATCGACAAAACCTTCTGGTTGCATCATATACAACTCTTCTTTAAGATATCCATTAAGGAATGCAATTTTGACATCAATTTGCCAAATTTCATAATCATAAAATGCGGCAATTGCTAACATGATTCGGATAGACTTAAGCATCTCTATATGTGAGAAGGTCTCATTGTAGTCAACACCTTGAACTTGTCGAAAACCTTTCGCAGCATGTCGAGCTTTGTAGACAGTAACATCACTGTCATCGTCAGTCTTCTTCTTGAAGATGCATTTATTCTCTATTGCTTGCCGATCATCGGGCAAGTCAACCAAAGTCCACACTTTGTTCTCATACGTGGATCCCATCCCAGATTTCATGGCCGCAAGCCTTTTTGCGGAATCTTGGCTCATCATCGCTTCCTCATAATTCGTAGGCTCATCATGGTCAAGTAACATGACTTCCAGAACAGGATTTCCGTACCACTCTAGTGTGGATCTGTCACACCCTGATTTTCATGGCACAACACTTAAGATGTTAAGTCATGATAAAATGAGGTTTGAAAAAAAAACTTTTGCATTATTTGACTTTTTATTTGAGTTGGTTTTCTCTCTGTGTTTTCAAGTGCTCTTTAAAGTCAACACAACTCCACCTTCTGTACTTCATCTCCTTTGACCCAAACTTCTGCCCAATGATCATGCCATGTGTATAGTGCAATATAGTATTTTCTTACAAAAATAATTTGGCCAAAAAGTATTTTCAAAAATTAGTTTTCCAAAAAACCCTGAGTTGAGGTTTGCACTGCAAGTACTTGATTTGGGGTATGAAAAATATTTCAAAGAGTATATTTGAAACCTATTAGATATAGGACTTCCATAAACCACAAAAATATAATTTTAAAAGTTATTTTCCTATTTTATTTAAAAGCTTTTTCTTAAGTCCAGAAATGGTCTTTAATAGGGAAAAATTATTTTATTGTTTTAAAAATATTTTACAAAAATCAGGGAAACTTAGTGGGCATATATTTCCCATATATAAGAGTTTTAACACATGGTCATGTTCAAAATATTGGTCAAATCCCTCAAAAACCCTTTCTGGATATTTCAAGCTTTTGAAATATTTACAAAGGAAATATTCTCCAAAAATTCCAAGAAAATTCTAGCATGTCACATATGACATGTTTGATGATCTTGGCAAGTATCATGTGATGGAGAATAGTATAACCCCATGAAATCCCCTCAAAACCATTTCTGTCCATTTTGAAGTTTGAGCAACTTTACATTGCCAAACATGTCCAAATGTTCTCAAACCTTGTGAACATTCTCAAATGGTCTAATAGTTCATCTATACCAAATGGCACAAGTTGGAGAAAATGTTATATTGATCAAAGTGCCCCAAAACCCTCTCTGACCAGAATCAAATTTGAACAACTTTGTACTACCAACTTTCTCTCCTTGACCCCAACATTTGTGAGAATGTTCACATGACCGAATGAGGCCACTACACCAAGTGGTTCATCAATGGGAAGTGGTTTTCTCAACTAGATCTACACAAGTTCATTTCTTCTAATTTCTATGGTTTACAAAAGTTGCATTGGCAACTTTGCCCAAATGGACTCAACCTTGGTGGAACATATTATTATCTCATGCTATTTGACCCTGTCAAGCCTCATGACAATAGGAGTTCATCTTCTTGCCCAAACCAGCAACAAACACCTTCTGCCATTTTACTAAAACCCTTGTTTTGACCACTTCCACTCTTCTCCATGGCCTCAAATTTTTACCACAGCCCCTCCTAGTCCCCTTGCACCTCCAGTAGCAATGGCAAATCCATAGCTCAATTATTGGAGGGGTAAAACCCCACTTTCTCTCTATGGACAGCCCCTTTCCCTCTCTCCCTCAACCTCTCTCCTCTCCTACTGGCTGTCCAGGGCATCCAAGGCCCTCTCCCCTTTGTTTACTCCTCCCTAAACAACTTAGACACAAGTGGCCGCGCCCTACAAGCCAAAGGCATGCCCTGGCATGCAATTGGCGTTCTCCAGAGCGCGCTACAGTGCACACCCGCACTGTAGCCATCCCCAATCCACAGCGTCTGGCCACCTCGGGCCTGGCCCTTGCGCCAGTCGAGGTGCCTCGACGTCCTCATCACGCCACGCCTTTGTCCCCCTCCTCCTTCTCCCTCCTGCTGCCCTT
This sequence comes from Triticum aestivum, assembly GCF_018294505.1. Classification (NCBI taxonomy): domain Eukaryota; kingdom Viridiplantae; phylum Streptophyta; class Magnoliopsida; order Poales; family Poaceae; genus Triticum; species Triticum aestivum. The sequence continues at coordinate 156,776,839 of NC_057794.1, read as the reverse complement.
GCTCGCACGCGCGCCGGCCGCCCGAGAGCTCCAATGAGCGGCCTCACACACACGGTGCCCCTGGCCCTCCTCCTGCTCTCTTCCTACACCCGCTCACTCTGGACCAACCCCACGAGCGCCCCAAACACACTCAAACAGGCCCCTGTGACCCGTGGCGACGGCAACGAGCTCACCGGTGCACAAGTCCATGGTGGACCATCGCGCGGCTATATAAGCCCGCCCCGGGCCGCTCCGGTGGCATTCGCCTCCTCCTCACACCCCCAAGAACACGCCCGCACCACCCAAACGTCCTCAAGGGGCTTCTTTGCTCGGGATCGACCGGAGATCCGCCGCCTCGGGTCGCCGTCGATCCAGAGGTACAGGCCCTCTCCGCCCCCACTCTCACTCGATCTGGAGCCGCAGGAGCCCACTGATCATTTCCCCTTCCTCTTCCGCATCGGTTGCAGGCCGAACGGAGCAGTCCGTCAACCTCCCGAAGCTCCTCCACCGTGCCTCCTCGTCGCCGGCGAGCCAGGCCACCCCGGCGACCAACTCAGGCACCACCCGAACGGCAACACGACAAGGAGTCCAACGGTGCCATCAGCTCACCCCGTCGTGCCCGGAAACGTCGCCGGTCAGCACGCCGACCCTCTGGTCGCGAGGTCAGAGATGACAGGCGGGCCCCGCCTATCATCCTCATCTCTCTCTCACCCCCTCTCTATCCCACTGGTAGCTGGGCCCCGCCCATCAGGTTCAAACCTGGCGCGCACGCGCATCGGCTCGGCTGGGCCGCGTCGCTGGCTGGGCCGCTGCCCTGCGGCAGTTCTGGCCCAGCAGGCACAGTGCCCCTTCCCCTTTTCCTTTTTCTGTCACTTTTACAATAATTCCACAGGATAAAATATATGTCCAAATAAATTAATTCCAACTCCTAAGTTCCTAAAGTATTGTAGCCTATTTAATGGTGCAACTTTCATTCAAATCCAACAACCTTTTCTTCATTGTAAATATGTAAATGTGATTTTAAGCATTTAAATATACCTTTGTAAATCCATTTCTCCTATTCTGCTACTCCAAATCCAAAACTAGGAATTTTCCCCTTCTTAGTTTTCACCCTAGTATTTAACAAAAATGAGTTGACATTTTTCTGAGAACTTTGGTTTTTTCTGTTTTACTATTGCCTTACTTTCTCGTTATTTTCTTGCGGCGAATAGATCTCGTATTTGACGAAGTAGTTGGATAAGAAGAAGGAGAAGGATTTGAAGACTTTGAAGACCAAGGCAAGCAGCCCTTTGACCATGTCTATGAAACCCTTTTTATGCATGTCATATAGCACTTTATTAGTGTTGCATCGGAATCATGATGAGATGGTAACCACTTTGATGGATTGCCTCTATTACTTCCTCGTTGATACTTGCATTGTGCATGACCCTACCTCCTTATGAGGGTTATGCCGGTGGGAGTAGATAGGATGCTAAAGTAGTTGCTACGCAAAAAGGGACGGGAATAAGCATGGTGATGGAGACAAAGTATTTTCCAAAAGACTTTTCGAAAAACCCCATCGGGTGCCACTTATGCCCGGGGGAGATGATGGGTTGGGTAACCACTTGATGACGAAGTGGTGTAACGAGGCAAGTGTGTTTGTTTTTTTTTAAAATGGATTGGTTTAAGTTGCGACCGTTATTCCAACCTTACATGCGCAACCACTCTACCCTTGTATGGGAAAGGGCATTATTGATTACCTAGGCCGGTACTAGCTTGGAGCCCGCATTACTAGTGACAGGAGAGTTGTTGGTGCCTTCTCTCAGGACGGGGTCGTGCCAGGTAGGGCGGCCATGACTGTTTTCACAGGGCACCGGATACACCGTTGTGTCCCCTCTCGGATGTTACGATCTCGAGTGAGTCTCGTATGATGTACATCGTGAGGATACGGAACAACGAGTGGACTCCTTGTTAGTGTCGTCTAGGGAAAGATAGTGATCGGGTGCTTACCCCGGGTATTTGAGGTACCGCGGGTCGTGGATGACACGGAAGTTTCCCGGATCTTGTGGGTAAAGTGTGCAACCTCTGCAGAGTGTAAAACTATTCGAATAGCCGTGTCCACGGTCAAGGACAGTTGGGTAACCGCTCTTGGGCTACGTCCACATGTTACAAACCAGTGTGTGTGTTTGGATAAGTGGGAAGATCTACGTGGGTCAAGTCAAAGGACTTGACATGATTGAGTTGGGTTGATGCCCACTCTATTTATGTTGATATCTGTAACCTGTCCTCATGGTTACTTGAATTCTCCTGATGCATGTATTACAAGTTGTTGAGCATGTCATTGCACTCAAAACTAGCTTTCTGCAAAAATTTACCTATATCATGCATTGTTCAATCTTGAACCAAAACATGGGTTGCTTGCGAGTACATTCAAAGTACTCATTGGCTTGCCACTGGTTATTTTATTGGCCAGGCATGAAAGAACATGATATAATGAAGAGTACCTTGGTGATGAACATGCGAGCTAGGACGCTTCCCAGTCAGAATGCCTGTAGGGTTAAGGCAGATGGCATGGGTCCAAGTCATCGACGAAGATTTCCGCTGCGATGTTACACTCAAGACTCAACCATAATGGTCCTACTTGTGTAATACGGTACGTATGGATGTAAGACTCTTGTTATTCAGCTTCTGTGCGTTTAGTGAGCATTGATCTCTGGGATCACTGTACACGTGCATTCGATGATCACGACTTATGAGTCGGGGTCCCCACAGAGCTGGTATCAGAGCCATCCTGACTGTAGGAAGCCTTAGTTAGCATTGTCGTTAGTTAGGGTAAAACTATTTCCAAAACTACTACTAATCTTCAAAACTATCTATACTTCTCTTCCCTTCTCAGTTTTTCGAAAACTAAGGTATACTTTCCTTATTGATCTCTTCCCCTTCAAAACCTTTGGTCGCTAGAACCCTTATTCCCCTGACCACTGGATTCCTTGTAATCCTCGTGGATAATCTAGAAGGAAGATGCCTTGGAAGACATTCACCCACATCTCCTGAACACAAGATTGGCGACATCACAACAAGACGATACCAACAGAAGATACATCCTCGAGGGATGAGGACCTGAAGACCCAGGAGATGGTGACACCCTTGACATTGCCCCAAGATGATGCAACCTTAGCCTACGACGATCAGGGCATAGGATATGCAAGATCATGATATACATCGCTAATAGGGTAACCCTGTCACTACTGTTGTTGTATCGGTGACCACCGGTGGATGAGAACCTAGCCATTTGGTCCTCCTCACTATAGTGAGCAGGAAAACGGTTCTCTTCATCCCCCGCTCACGGTGACGATATTGTCAACAATGTGTCTGATGGATTGGACCTCTATTATGCCTTGTTAATGTCATTGCATAAAGGATGACCACCTGGAACCGCCGACACCTTAAAAAGGCAAAAGCGATCATCATGATTAAGAGGACAAGAGAAGACCAAGTCAATGCCAGCTACGAGGAGCCACCTTCACCCCATCATCTCATCGGGCGAGAAGTGTTGAAGATTCTTCAGGCCAACCCGGATCATTTCATCAAACAACTACAAAAGACGTAGCGACACCTGAGGAAAAATCCAGAAGACTGCACGAGGCACGAAGTAAAGCACGACTACTTAGTCCAAGAACCCCTAGGGTAGGATGAGTCGTGTACCCCCTATGCGCAGTCGAGTCTATATGATGGTTTGAATAGAACCATGACTGTGTGTTGCTTGTTTTTATTTGTTTGTGTTTTGATATCAGTCGCCCTTTTTGACCTAGGCAACAAGTACGTGATTATATCACCTTACTTATCTTAATGCCTGTGTTTGGCCCTTTCGGCACTTGTTGTTTGCACTTGCACTATAGAACCCCCTTTAGGCATCACCCTCCTCTATGCTACTCTTCCCTCTCATCTCTCTCTCCTTAACTGAAGATCGGCAAGACAAGGTACACCAAGGATTCTACTTCGACAACCAACTAGCAATAAAGACTTCTGCTACAATCTCCACGACCAAGTGCAACCCTGTAAAATTATGTTTAACCCTCAAGATTAGAGACCCATTCCTAGACCATTCAAGACTTCATAAGATACCCCAGCTCGAATCCTTAACCATGTGCTTAACCCACAGAATTGCAAGAGAACCTGTTAAGCCTCCGTAACCTTGCTTATCACTGGGTTCATTATGGAACTAGTGGACATAGTGAACGAGCACATTATCATCCTAAGATAGCACCAAAACTGACGATGCCATAGGGAAGACCAATTTGAGGATATAGGAAGAGAGGACAAATGACTTGATGAGTTTATATCAATGACTTTGAGGAATCATCTGAGACTATTTGGTGGATTATGAGGCTTTCATGTTGGTGGATGAACGTGGCTAGATCATGATTATAGAGTAGCATAGCTTTCTTTACCCCTGGATAAATTGGATTTAGTGGGACAATTAAGACTGCAAGCTGGATTCTTGGAAGTATAAGGATTTGACTTAGCCAGGGGATATTGATAGAAGATAGTTGGCATTACGATAATGACTTGGGGAGACATATAGAAATTCTCGTTGGGCATGAGATTTCGATTTAAGTAGGTGATCCTAGTTGAGTATAGATGATGAGTGAGTCTACATGGTTCGGAGTAAATTGGATTTAAACTGATGATCTCGATCATGATACCATGTTTCTTGGAGGACAATAAACTAGGAGATTGGGTTAATTGTTGGAGTTGATTTAGGGATCTATATAAGCTCGACCTTGGAGTTACTTGACCCCGATAATGGGAAATTGGTGGACTGACTATAGTAAAGATAACCCTTTTCAAGTATATGAGGATTATAGGACATTAGAAGATCATGTGGAACAACATAAACATTGGATTTGTAGAATTAATGGATTATGTAGTGATGGAAGTTAATGGGCTCTTGGAGTTGATTCATAGGAAGGAAACAAGATCTTGGAGTGGCTTACGACGTGTTTCCTTAGGATAGAGGTGCTTTATCTTAGACCTTGGAAGAAAAGGCTGAGCACTTGGATTCTCATGTTTAACTCCATCTTGGAAGCTTGTATACCCATGGATTTTTAGGGATAGCCATACATATGAGTTTGGGGATCGTAGACATATATGATTTTGTTAGACCTCCTCTCGGGAGCCATGAGGATATGAATCACATGAGTGATGATTGGAGTTGACCTATATGTAATGATGCTATCAGTGATATGATGTGATTTGTTTAAAGGACTAGATAGAACAATTGGCATCTCAGAAACTTTGCCCAAGGATAAGATGATAAACGTTCACTCGCGCACTAGATCCTTGAAACCCTTAAGCCCTACTAAGCTACAACATGGTCGGATCATAACTTTGGGTCTTGACTCTAGATCGAAAACACCTTGGCCCACACTCAACCGTTACCACCACCAATGCCCCAGCCTACCTTATGTACCCCATGAACAGAACCTTCATGGAGTACTTGGTCACGTTGGTTGTCACTTTTACTTGGCGACCTACTCGTCTAACTGAAGATGGAAGAAGAATCGTTCAGCTGGTTAAGGAACATCTGAAGATCGCCATGTCAAGGAGGAAGAACTATACCAACCACTACCGTCAAGAAGTGAATTTCCTCGTCGAAGACCGTGCGTATCTACAAACCACTCCCCTCTAAGGAACCAAGCATTTCCATGACAAGGAGACCCACACCAAGATTCATCAGCCCCCTCCGAGATCACCTCAAGATGAAGAGTAGATGGCTACTAGCTAGAGTTACCACCTGAGTTACCCATTGTGCACAATGCTTTCCATGCATCACAACCCCGAAAGTGTTTCCAACTTCCTAACTTGCCCGATCTCTACGAGGGCATTAACCATCGAGCCATCAACCCCTAGCCCAATCTAATCTACCGCAAGCTACCCATTAGCAACCTAGATCAAGAGGAGCATCATACACGAAGCCACACCATCAAGTACTTCAAGCTCAAAGGAGCACTACACGGAAGCAGAAGCAACATGAGGACTTGAAGACTACCCCGAATCCAAGTTTCCATACTCCTTTCCGCGCCTAGTTTGGGAATCTCGGGGACGAGATTCTTGTAAGGGGGGTAGGTCTGTCACACCCTGATTTTCATGGCACAACACTTAAGATGATAAGTCATGATAAAATGAGGTTTGAAAAAAAAAACTTTTGCATTATTTGACTTTTTATTTGAGTTGGTTTTCTCTCTATGTTTTCAAGTTCTCTTTAAAGTCAACACAACTCCACCTTCTGTACTTCATCTCCTTGACCCAAACTTCTGCCCAATGATCATGCCATGTGTATAGTGCAATATAGTATTTTCTTACAAAAATAATTTGGCCAAAAAGTATTTTCAAAAATTAGTTTTCCAAAAACCCCTGAGTTGAGGTTTGCACTGCAAGTACTTGATTTGGGGTATGAAAAATATTTCAAAGAGTATATTTGAAACCTATTAGATATAGGACTTCCATAAACCACAAAAATATAATTTTAGAAGATATTTTCCTATTTTATTTAAAAGCTTTTTCTTAAGTCCAGAAATGGTCTTTAATAGGGAAAAATTATTTTATTGTTTTAAAAATATTTTACAAAAATCAGGGAAACTTAGTGGGCATATATTTCCCATATATAAGAGTTTCAACACATGGTCATGTTCAAAATATTGGTCAAATCCCTCAAAACCCTTTCTGGATATTTCAAGCTTTTGAAATATTTACAAACGAAATATTCTCCAAAAATTCCAAGAAAATTCTAGCATGTCACATATGACATGTTTGATGATCTTGGAAAGTATCATGTGATGGAGAATAGTATAACCCCATGAAATCCCCTCAAAACCATTTCTGTCCATTTTGAAGTTTGAGCAACTTTACATTGCCAAACATGTCCAAATGTTCTCAAACCTTGTGAACATGCTCAAATGGTCTAATGGTTCATCTTTACCAAATGGCACAAGTTGGAGAAAATGTTATATTGATCAAAGTGCCCCAAAACCCTCTCTGACCAGAATCAAATTTGAACAACTTTGTACTACCAACTTTCTCTCCTTGACCCCAACATTTGTGAGCATGTTCACATGACCAAATGAGGCCACTACACCAAGTGGTTCATCAAGGGGAAGTGATTTTCTCAACTAGATCTACACAAGTTCATTTCTTCTAATTTCTATGGTTTACAAAAGTTGCATTGGCAACTTTGCCCAAATGGACTCAACCTTGGTGGAACATATTATTATCTCATGCTATTTGACCCTGTCAAGCCTCATGACAATAGGAGTTCATCTTCTTGCCCAAACCAGCAACAAACACCTTCTGCCATTTTACTAAAACCCTTGTTTTGACCACTTCCACTCTTCTCCATGGCCTCAACTTTTTACCACAGCCCCTCCTAGTTCCCTTGCACCTCCAGTAGCAATGGCAAATCCATAGCTCAATTATTGGAGGGGTAAAACCCCACTTTCTCTCTCTGGACAGCCCCTTTCCCTCTCTCCCTCAACCTCTCTCCTCTCCTACTGGCTGTCCAGGGCATCCAAGGCCCTCTCCCCTTTGTTTACTCCTCCCTAAACAACCTAGACACAAGTGGCCGCGCCCTACAAGCCAAAGGCATGCCCTGGCATGCAATTGGCGTGCTCCAGAGCGTGCTACAGTGCACACCCGCACTGTAGCCATCCCCAATCCACAGCGTCTGGCCACCTCGGGCCTGGCCCTTGTGCCAGTCGAGGTGCCTCGACGTCCTCATCACGCCACGCCTTTGTCCCCCTCCTCCTTCTCCCTCCTGCTGCCCTTGCTCGCATGCGCGCCGGCCGCCCGAGAGCTCCAATGAGCGGCCTCACACGCGCGGTGCCCCTGGCCCTCCTCCTGCTCTCTTCCTTCACCCGCTCACTCTGGACCAACCCCACGAGCGCCCCAAACACACTCAAAAGGCCCCCGTGACCCATGGCGATGGCAACGAGCTCGCCGGTGCACAAGTCCATGGTGGACCATCGCGCGGCTATATAAGCCCACCCCGGGCCACTCCGGTGGCATTCGCCTCCTCCTCACACCCCCAAGAACACGCCCGCACCACCCAAACGTCCTCAAGGGGCTTCTTTGCTTGGGATCGAACGGAGCTCCGCCGCCTCGGGTCGCCGTCGATCCAGAGGTATGGGCCCTCTCCGCCCCCATCTCGCTCGATCTGGAGCCGCAGGAGCCCATTGATCATTTCCCCTCCCTCTTCCGCATCGGTTGCAGGCCGAACGGAGCAGTCTGTCCACCTCCCGAAGCTCCTCTGCCATGCCTCCTCGTCGCCGGCGAGCCAGGCCACCCCGGCGACCAACTCCGGCACCACCCGAGCGGCAACACGACAAGGAGTCCAACGGTGCCATCAGCTCACCCCGTCGTGCCCGGAAACATCGCCGGTGAGCACGCCGACCCTCTGGTCGCGAGGTCAGAGATGACAGGCGGGCCCCGCCTGTCATCCTCATCTCTCTCTCGCTCCCTCTCTATCCCACTGGCAGCTGGGCCCCGCCCGTCAGGTTCAAACCTGGCGCGCGCGCGTCGGCTCGGCTGGGCCGCGTCGCTGGCTGGGCCGCTGCCCTGCGGCAGTTCTGGCCCAGCAGGCACAGTGCCCCTTCCCCTTTTCCTTTTTCTGTCACTTTTCCAATAATTCCACAGGATAAAATATATGTCCAAATAAATTAATTCCAACTCCTAAGTTCCTAAAGTATTGCAGTGTCAGGACCCCGACTCAATGCCACATCGATCTAGAATGTAACACCTCATATCACTTTGCGGCCTCACGCACGGTATTCCCACGGGTGTCGTCTTACCTTTGCCTGGGACCGTTTGCGCCTTTTGGCACACGTATATGACAGTGTCGCTAGCATCCATATGATAAGGAGCCCGGGCTGACATGGCTAGTCGTAAACCCAAAGCGGCACAGACTTACAGGGACAGGCATCCATGACCCAGCTTCGAACGTGTCGGTCATCAGCAAGTGGGTCCGGGCTGTAGCACTGGGCTAGCAGGACTCCGGTAAACCGGGCTGTAGCGGGCTAACAGGACTCCGGTACTCAAAGCGTGACATTTCCCCGAAGGGACAGACACAGGAACGAGAAGGACACATGCCGGCCAGCCTAAGTGTTCCGGAGCAGTAGCAAGCTACCATGGCTCAGTGGAAACACTAGGAGACATTTCCCGGTAAGAGAGGCTACTAAAGATAAACAACTAGGTGGTCAGATCCCACACATACCAAGCATTTCAATAACATACACACAATATGCTCGATATGTGCAATACAACATGGCATCACAAAATGACTCTACGACTCAAGTAATTTATTCAATAGGCTCCGAGGAGCGAGACATTACAAACATGGGTCTCACGACCCAACAATCAGAGCATACAAGTCAAAGCACAAGCGGAAGCTATCATGTCTGAGTACAGACATCTATAAATGAAAAAGGCTGAGAAGCCTGACTATCTATCAGATCCTGCCGAGGGCACAAGATCGTAGCTGAGGTATCAAGCTAAACGTCGAAGTCCACGTGGAACTACTAGTGAGACTGAAGTCTCTCTGCAAAAATGTAAAATAGGCAAACGTGAGTACAAATGTACCCAGCAAGACTTACATCAGATCTATCTACATATGCATCATTATCAACAAAGGGGATGGTGGAGTTTGACTGCAGCAAGCCAGCTTTGACTCGGTGGCTAACCTGAACTACGACTGCGATACAACTTTTTGAGGTGGCGCACACGAGTCCACATATTCACCATATCAATACACCACTATGGATCCGCTCCCGTCTCCCTACGAGAACGCCATCCATAGCACTCACGCTTATCTTGCGTATTTTAGGGTATCCACTTTCACTTGTCTATGAACTGATATAAGCAACCCAGAAGTCCTTTTCCGCGGACACGGCTATTCGAATAGATCATATTAACCCTGCAGGGGTGTACTTCTTCACACACGCTCTCACCACTTACCGTCGTTTACACGACATGTACTCGGCAACCTTCAAGCGGAAGCCCAACGTGGGTGTCGGCCACGACCTGCCTAAACACTCAAGTCTCTAGTCCAGGTTTATCGCCTATTCGGGTTCCATCCATGAGGAGATCCGGCCGGAGTTTCGCTCACAGCCCCAAACGATGTGTACAGGGTTCCGTGACACCAAACGGGTGCCCGGTTTACCCGGCCACGTGCCTACCGCATCACAGCCCACCCCTACGGTCAGCGCTGTCCACGGCCTCCAGCATACTACAAACACCAGAAACTACTTGCAACTCCTGGACAGAGGACAAGGGTGATTAAGAAGCCGAGAGGGTCCATTGGTTTCGGGCCCAATGCGTGGTAGTAGCTGAATCATGGATCACAAACACAGAACTCAGTTCCTGAGGACGGCTGCAATGAGACAACCCACCATGTACTCCTACATGGCCTCTCACCGCTACCTTTACCAAATCGTGTTCACACACTTAGCTCACACACAGTAGGACATGTTCACACACCTCTGATTCATCCCCGATGAATCAGACCTGACTCAACTCTAAGCAGTAGCAGGCATGACAAACAAACATGAATGAGTAGGCACAACAGGGCTCAAACAACTCCTACTCATGCTAGTGGGTTTCATCTATTTACTGTGGAATGACAGGTCATGCAAAGGATAAAGGGGTTCAGCTACCGCAGCAAGTAACAGATGAGTCGGTGTTGTCCTAATGCAGTAAAAGAGAGCAGGAGCGAGAGAGTAGGATTGTATCGGAATGAACAAGGGGGTTTTGCTTGCCTGGCACTTCTGAAGATAACATTGAGTCTTCATCAGTGTCAACGATCACATCATCGGTACACGTCTATCGAGAGGGGACAAATACCGGCAACACAGAAAGGAACACGATCAATGCAATGCACAATATGATGCATGCTATGACATGGCAAAATGAATGTGTTTTGGGCTAATGCATCTAAAACCAGATTAAATGAAGTTGGTTTGAATACAAGATTCAAATTCAAACTCCATATGTGATTATTTAAATGCCATTCACTTCATTTGCTCTAAACAGTAGTGATAAGTTGTTCTAACATGCATGAAAATGGTACAGATGGATTCCTTGAATTTTTCTGATAATTTTTCATATATAATTTATTTAATTTGGAGTTACGGTTAATTTTCTATGATTTTTAGAAGTTTATATAATTTTCTGGAATTTATAAATCATTTAAGAATTATCTAAATTCCAGAAAGGAATTATTGCGTCAGCACTAGGTCATGCTGACCTCAGCATAGTCAACAGGGGCTGGTCCGGGTCAAACCTGACCAGTGGGGTCCACTGGTCAGTGACCCAGTGCAGCCTAGGGTCAATGACAGGTGGGTCCGGTCAACAGACACGTCAGCATGGTCAATGCTGACGCGTGGGTCCACTGGAATTAGACTAATTCTAACTAATTTCTTTAGCCGGTTAATTAAACAGGTGGGGCCCGATTGTCTGTGGGTCAGGGGTGGTTAACCAGGTGGTTAGGCAGCTAATGACGGGTTAGCCGGCGATTAATCGCCGACGCTAAGCAGTGCACGGCGGCGATCGCCGGCCGGCTGTTTCCGGCCACGGCTGCTTGCGCGGCTGGGCGCGTTGGGGAGCTGCTGCTACGGGGCTTCGGATGGTGGAAGTGGCATGTGCTGGGGCGGCCGGAGACGACCGCGGCGTCGACCACGACGGCGGCCGGAGCTCGGTCGGGTGCGGGCGCGGGGCTGCAGGGGGGTAGGGAAGAAGCTGGTGGCCTAGATGGCACCCACGGGCCACCAGAAGCGCTCTGGTGCCACGGGTTCGGGCGGAGGGGCTCGGGGCAAGAGAGCTGGGCGGCCATGGCAGACGGCGGTGCTCGGGCACGCGGGCGGGGGGGGGTGCTGTGGCACGGGAACAAGCAAAGAAAAGGAGGGGAAACGGGAAGGAGCTCACAGTGAACTCGATGGCGTAGTCGATGAGGTCGGGGACGCACTGGAGCCCGCGAATCCACGGCGAGGTTGCCGGCGGCCGGAGGTTGAAGATGAGGACGGGGACGATGCTGCAGGGCTTTTCCGCTCGCGTGGCTTGGCGGAGACAGCGTAGAGGACGACGACGGGACTTCTTGGTGCGTCGGGGAGGCGTGCGGAGGCCAGTGGCTGAGCGATTGGTGGACGGCGGCGACGGCAGCTGTCGGGCGCGAGAGAGAGAGATCCAGGGGAGAGGGTGAGGACGGGGGAGAGAGTGGCGGGGCGGTCGGAGCGATCCAGACGGCTCTCGCGGGTCTGTCCGCGGCGCCACGCAAGCTAGCAGGCAGGAGGTGGCACGGGCGCGTGTGTGCACACGGCGAGCACACGCTCGGTGCCTTCTGGCGCGGTGGAGACGACGACTGGCAGCGCCAGTCAGCTGGGCCAGTGCAGATGGGCCGCCAGGTAAGTGGCCCAGGTGACCCTCTCTCTCTCTGTTTACTAATTTGTTTTCTGTTTTCTAATTTTCCTGCAACTGTTGGGCTTTATTAAAAATACCAAAACGTTTTCAAAAATCCTGAAAATAATTGTGGGCTCTTTTGGGATTGTTCCTAACAACCCAAAACTAGTTTCAGAATTATTAGAGCATTTAAAAATGTTTATAGGATTTAAATGCCCCAATTCAAATACAATATGAGTTAATTCAATAATCCAAATGTCATGGAAAAATGTGCAATATCTCTGGTTACTGTTTCCAGCATTTCCCAAAAATGGTGAACATTTTTTAAGGCCATTTGGATTCATTGAAAAATATTTTCTTAGTTGAACCTATTTGAATTGCTTTAGTGCTAGGGCTTGGTCATCCCCACTTCAAATTTCCTTTGAAATCAAACATGATGCATGGATGCAGATGCCACTATCTACAAACAACTCTGGGGCTGTGACAACTCACCCCCACTAAACAAAAATCTCGTCCCGAGATTCAAGCGTAGGGTAGGATGAAGGGGAAACGCAAACTAGTACAATCTTCACGATCCAGGGTGCACTTCAGTTGAACGTTGATTCATTCACCATCATTGTCTTGATGTCTTGTTTTGAGAAATCCTGCCAACATGACATGGAGGGAAGAAGGAGACTCTAGAAGGGTCGATCTTCTTGAAGATCGAACAACTCACGGAATGAGACATAGGACCATCTCTCGGGTTGAGACACGAGATACACATCAAGAGGGGTGGAAAGAAACGGATGACGAAGGTTCACTAGGTGGACAACAATTCCACACTTAAGAAGGTGGTAATCGGTTGTCAACGTAGCGAGGAGTTGAGTTGCCATGATACCACAACGAGACACCTTCGGAACCGTGACTCGTAGATATCTTCCCTTAAGTGGCAAAAGAATTACCTTTGATTCAGAGATCATTGAAACTCTTTATACCAGCCTAAGGTAATCACAAGCGATCATTTGGAGGGGGTCGGTAGAATGGCATACTCGGACTTGGATGATGTGGATTACCTTGTTGAAGACAACGTAATGGATGAATTTGCTTATCACCGGAGATGGAAGAGACCCATGGTAGAATGGCACATTGGCGGTGCAAGCTGGGAACAAAATGCAAATGCTGGGAATGATTCTGGTAACTGGGGAAGAACCCAACAATAAAGAGTGAATTCACTGTTGGAGTGGTTATAGCATAACCGAAGAATCTGGGGCAATCCCAGCTAGTGCCGATGATAACACGTAGCGCTTGTGCGTGCTCTCAAGAACTTGAGCATTTCCATATTTATCAAGGTTTTACCAACATCCGTGTCAAGGATCCTGGCAACACAACTTGCTACCATGATGAATGGTGATGGAGGATGCAGATGCAAAGGAAGATAACACTTTCTCAGATTTCACCTTAGCGAGGCCAAGGAAACAAAATCTGGATGATCGACCGAGAGACATTTAGCACTCCGCTTCTAATGTTCTCCTTGATGTGCTAGTGTAACCCATTCATAGATATGGTTTGATATCTAGAACATCAAGTAAAAGGTCGGACTTCGGGATCTCAAAATCCATAGGGGCAACTAGGGAGTAAATCCTACGAAATCCCTATGGGGAGGTGGCCAACTTCTTCAAACAAGATACTACAATAATAGGTCTTCCGGTTGGGTGTGTTGGCCACGACATCCACTTTACCGGTTATCGAGGGACCAATATTATAGTTCTTGGGAAATGTTCCAAACCATCATATCTGCCTGAGATTCAGATCTGGTTGGTGTCAGGATATTCCAGACTCATCGAGTCTAGGAAGAAAATGAAAGTTTGCAACACAAATCGACGAGATGACGTTGCGGGATTCTCGGGAGATGAACTACGATAGTAAGCTCCAAAACATGAGCTGGTTCTGCTACAAACATGTGAACACGTTGTCCCAGACAAGCATGCCCACATGGTAGTCTTACAATAAAACACTACCGAGTTCTGGTTGGGAACCATCAGCGAGGATATCGAAGTTCTTTCATAAGTCCGGATTAGCTCTTATGAAGGAACTCCTTCTCCTTGAACAAATCAATCAGTAGCTTGGTGTGCTAGGGATACATATAGATTGAAGGTTGCAAGTCTTCAAACCACAGCATTCTTCGCACGTGTGCATGACTGATTTGGAATGATTCCAAAGAAAGCAACATTGACTTTCTCGAATCCACGGCGGCAACTTGCATCAAATGCACATGGACTGGAGGAAGTCACTTCTTACATCCGAACATTTGCTCCATGATCTAGCATGAAGAAATGCTTTCAAAAGTTTCCAACACTAGCTTAATGTTCAGCAAAATTATGGAGAAGACAAGGATGTTGTCAATGGGCACAACAACAATTCATCTGGGTTTCCTTTTAAAAGGAATTCCATAGTTAAGTGAACAAGTGATAGCATTGGTCAGACCTAAAAGATATAATGGTGTATGCTCGAGGGATCAACCACGAATAAGACAACATTACGAGCATCGTTGGTACTGATTTGATTTGACGATAGCCCACACTCAAATCAAAGGATTGATAAGACAATAGGTCCAGCAACTGATCACAGGGACCAATCGATGAAGATATCATCTTTCTTCAACACACACTACACAAGAATATCCCTTTGGAACGAACTAAGTCAGACAAGCTTTTATCTTCCAACTCTCCAAGTTGTTGTCTAGCTTAACCAACTAGCTCAGGGATATCTAACACCGATTCTTGGAGAGAAGGTGGTTCACAAGAAACCAACTTGATCACGAACTCAACATAGCGGTCAGGTGACAACCCGGTAACACCTCCAAGAAGATATTTGGAAAGTCACGAACCACCGGTATGTTACTAAGCTCGAGAACAATCTTGCTTTTCAGGGCAAGACGATATGATCAAATGAGTGAGGACTTGACAAGATCCTAACTCATCAATCGAAGGGTGCACCGAAATAAGGACTAGGTAGCACGATCAGTCTTAGAAGGATGATTCGAAAACCAACAAACTAAGAATGAAATTATTAGCCTTTAACTACCAAGCAACAGAGTTGCTAGCAGTATTGATTTCACACATCACAACTCATTTGTCGGTATTCCGGTTGCATCAACACGAGGGCCGAGGAATGACTAATGATGGTGAGAAGTATCACTGTACCAAGAGTTCATAGGATGGTGTGCAATTCCTATAACAATCTCGATATAGAATAAGGTAATACTCCAAGGTAGAACAGAACCAAAAGCTGGATTAGCAATTAGATCTGCGGAGCACAACTTCTTTGACCCAATCCTGGATATGGAAGAGGTACTGGAGTTTGTTTCTCCAAGTCATTCAGGACAGAATGGCTTGACGGACCACAAGAGTAATAGGCATCGATAAACGAACGCACGCATACTCTTGACTATCAATTGATAGACGAGGGTCAGAATGCAACTACGGAGAACAACTCAAAGGAACATATAATTTTCTGAGTTGTGGATGCATAGATTAGTATGTCGAACCAAGTTCAACATATTTCTTCCAGATAACCCATGCAGAAAGGTAGAACCGGCAGAGTCACGATTTATGAATGGAGAACTCCTCAAGAGTACTCTAATTGTGATCTTTTGATCCAATAAACATCTGCCATAAGCGGTTCATAGTATTTGGAAGAAGGAAATACCACGGACCTCGAGGACTATCGCAAAGTTACTAATATCCTGAAGGAACTAGCAAACACTATCAACATGAAGTAAGTAGAGTGAATCTCGGGTTCAAAGCCCAAGGAATAGAATACCTACTACTAAGTGGCATCACGGGATGCTTTCGAGAATAAAAGCCAGAATCATCACACTGGGGATCACAAAACATTGCTAGATTACTAGGTGACTCCCTAAACACCTAGGGCCATAATAGTATCTCCAACATATATGTCAAGGTAACGGAGTACCTCAACTCACTGATTAGTGTGGTTAATCTGGCCCATGGGAACATTGAAACAGGAAGAAAGGATTTGCAATTGCATCAGACTACTTAGAAACCTGGGATGACTCGGACAGCATAACGGCTGTAAATGCTCAGAAAAGATTTGAGACATTCACAAAAATGGTGGCATAACCACTCAGAAGCACAATATCAAGGTTTCGAGATCAACAATTAACATATGGAGGTAGTAGGAACTGAACTCAAGCTTAAATCCAACAATCTTATAAGTCTACGGATTAGTAACACGTGATCCTAATAGAAAGAAGAGATAGCCTAGTTCTTAATCCCCGCAGGAAAGATAAGATGACTCAGATCAGAAGGCATGAGGTATAAGGAGTAAAAGAGCCTTACGTTCCATCCCACAATCAATTCCCTTATATAACTAAAGAATTTCTAAACTCAACTTCGACCAGTTTGGCTTGGTAATCCTACAGGCAGTCAAGCTCTGATACCAACGCTGTCAGGACCCCGACTCAATGCCACATCGATCTAGCATGTAACACCTCATATCACTTTGCGGCCTCACGCACGGTATTCCCACGGGTGTCGTCTTACCTTTGCCTGGGACCGTTTGCGCCTTTTGGCACATGTATATGACAGTGTCGCTAGCATCCATATGATAAGGAGCCCGGGCTGACATGGCTAGTCGTAAACCCAAAGCGGCACAGACTTACAGGGACAGGCATCCATGACCCAGCTTCGAACGTGTCGGTCATCAGCAAGTGGGTCCGGGCTGTAGCACTGGGCTAGCAGGACTCCGGTAAACCGGGCTGTAGCGGGCTAGCAGGACTCCGGTACTCAAAGTGTGACATTTCCCCGAAGGGACAGACACAGGAACGAGAAGGACACATGCCGGCCAGCCTAAGTGTTCCGGAGCAGTAGCAAGCTACCATGGCTCAGTGGAAACACTAGGAGACATTTCCCGGTAAGAGAGGCTACTAAAGATAAACAACTAGATGGTCAGATCCCACACATACCAAGCATTTCAATAACATACACACAATATGCTCGATATGTGCAATACAACATGGCATCACAAAATGACTCTACGACTCAAGTAATTTATTCAATAGGCTCCGAGGAGCGAGACATTACAAACATGGGTCTCTCGACCCAACAATCAGAGCATACAAGTCAAAGCACAAGCGGAAGCTATCATGTCTGAGTACAGACATCTATAAATGAAAAAGGCTGAGAAGCCTGACTATCTATCAGATCCTGCCGAGGGCACAAGATCGTAGCTGAGGTATCAAGCTAAACGTCGAAGTCCACGTGGAACTACTAGTGAGACTGAAGTCTCTCTGCAAAAATGTAAAATAGGCAAACGTGAGTACAAATGTACCCAGCAAGACTTACATCAGATCTATCTACATATGCATCATTATCAACAAAGGGGATGGTGGAGTTTGACTGCAGCAAGCCAGCTTTGACTCGGTGGCTAACCTGAACTACGACTGCGATACAACTTTTTGAGGTGGCGCACACGAGTCCACATATTCACCATATCAATACACCACTATGGATCCGCTCCCGTCTCCCTACGAGAACGCCATCCATAGCACTCACGCTTATCTTGCGTATTTTAGGGTATCCACTTTCACTTGTCTATGAACTGATATAAGCAACCCAGAAGTCCTTTTCCGCGGACACGGCTATTCGAATAGATCATATTAACCCTGCAGGGGTGTACTTCTTCACACACGCTCTCACCACTTACCGTCGTTTACACGACATGTACTCGGCAACCTTCAAGCGGAAGCCCAACGTGGGTGTCGGCCACGGCCTGCCTAAACACTCAAGTCTCTAGTCCAGGTTTATCGCCTATTCGGGTTCCATCCATGAGGAGATCCGGCCGGAGTTTCGCTCACAGCCCCAAACGATGTGTACAGGGTTCCGTGACACCAAACGGGTGCCCGGTTTACCCGGCCACGTGCCTACCGCATCACAGCCCACCCCTACGGTCAGCGCTGTCCACGGCCTCCAGCATACTACAAACACCAGAAACTACTTGCAACTCCTGGACAGAGGACAAGGGTGATTAAGAAGCCGAGAGGGTCCATTGGTTTCGGGCCCAATGCGTGGTAGTAGCTGAATCATGGATCACAAACACAGAACTCAGTTCCTGAGGACGGCTGCAATGAGACAACCCACCATGTACTCCTACATGGCCTCTCACCGCTACCTTTACCAAATCGTGTTCACACACTTAGCTCACACACAGTAGGACATGTTCACACACCTCTGATTCATCCCCGATGAATCAGACTTGACTCAACTCTAAGCAGTAGCAGGCATGACAAACAAGCATGAATGAGTAGGCACAACAGGGCTCAAACAACTCCTACTCATGCTAGTGGGTTTCATCTATTTACTGTGGAATGACAGGTCATGCAGAGGATAAAGGGGTTCAGCTACCGCAACAAGTAACAGATGAGTCGGTGTTGTCCTAATGCAGTAAAGAGAGCAGGAGCGAGAGAGTAGGATTGTATCGGAATGAACAAGGGGGTTTTGCTTGCCTGGCACTTCTGAAGATAACATTGAGTCTTCATCAGTGTCAACAATCACATCATCGGTACACGTCTATCGAGAGGGGACAAATACCGGCAATACAGAAAAAACACGATCAATGCAATGCACAATATGATGCATGCTATGACATGGCAAAATGAATGTGTTTTGGGCTAATGCATCTAAAACCAGATTAAATGAAGTTGGTTTGAATACAAGATTCAAATTCAAACTCCATATATGATTATTTAAATGCCATTCACTTCATTTGCTCTAAACAGTAGTGATAAGTTGTTCTAACATGCATGAAAATGGTACAGATGGATTCCTTGAATTTTTCTGATAATTTTTCATATATAATTTATTTAATTTGGAGTTACGGTTAATTTTCTATGATTTTTAGAAGTTTATATAATTTTCTGGAATTTATAAATCATTTAAGAATTATCTAAATTCCAGAAAGGAATTATTGCGTCAGCACTAGGTCATGCTGACCTCAGCATAGTCAACAGGGGCTGGTCCGGGTCAAACCTGACCAGTGGGGTCCACTGGTCAGTGACCCAGTGCAGCCTAGGGTCAATGACAGGTGGGTCCGGTCAACAGACACGTCAGCATGGTCAATGCTGACGCGTGGGTCCACTGGAATTAGACTAATTCTAACTAATTTCTTTAGCCGGTTAATTAAATAGGTGGGGCCCGATTGTCTGTGGGTGAGGGGTGGTTAACCAGGTGGTTAGGCAGCTAATGACGGGTTAGCCGGCGATTAATCGCCGACGCTAAGCAGTGCACGGCGGCGATCGCCGGCCGGCTGTTTCCGGCCACGGCTGCTTGCGCGGCTGGGCGCGTTGGGGAGCTGCTGCTACGGGGCTTCGGATGGTGGAAGTGGCATGTGCTGGGGCGGCCGGAGACGACCGCGGCGTCGACCACGACGGCGGCCGGAGCTCGGTCGGGTGCGGGCGCGGGGCTGCAGGGGGTAGGGAAGAAGCTGGTGGCCTAGATGGCACCCATGGGCCACCAGAAGCGCTCTGGTGCCACGGGTTCGGGCGGAGGGGCTCGGGGCAAGAGAGCTGGGCGGCCATGGCAGACGGCGGTGCTCGGGCACGCGGGCGGGGGGGTGCTGTGGCACGGGAACAAGCAAAGAAAAGGAGGGGAAACGGGAAGGAGCTCACAGTGAACTCGATGGCGTAGTCGATGAGGTCGGGGACGCACTGGAGCCCGCGAATCCACGGCGAGGTTGCCGGCGGCCGGAGGTTGAAGATGAGGACGGGGACGATGCTGCAGGGCTTTTCCGCTCGCGTGGCTTGGCGGAGACAGCGTAGAGGACGACGACGGGACTTCTTGGTGCGTCGGGGAGGCGTGCGGAGGCCAGTGGCTGAGCGATTGGTGGACGGCGGCGACGGCAGCTGTCGGGCGCGAGAGAGAGAGATCCAGGGGAGAGGGTGAGGACGGGGGAGAGAGTGGCGGGGCGGTCGGAGCGATCCAGACGGCTCTCGCGGGTCTGTCCGCGGCGCCACGCAAGCTAGCAGGCAGGAGGTGGCACGGGCGCGTGTGTGCACACGGCGAGCACACGCTCGGTGCCTTCTGGCGCGGTGGAGACGACGACTGGCAGCGCCAGTCAGCTGGGCCAGTGCAGATGGGCCGCCAGGTAAGTGGCCCAGGTGACCCTCTCTCTCTCTGTTTACTAATTTGTTTTCTGTTTTCTAATTTTCCTGCAACTGTTGGGCTTTATTAAAAATACCAAAACGTTTTCAAAAATCCTGAAAATAATTGTGGGCTCTTTTGGGATTGTTCCTAACAACCCAAAACTAGTTTCAGAATTATTAGAGCATTTAAAAATGTTTATAGGATTTAAATGCCCCAATTCAAATACAATATGAGTTAATTCAATAATCCAAATGTCATGGAAAAATGTGCAATATCTCTGGTTACTGTTTCCAGCATTTCCCAAAAATGGTGAACATTTTTGAAGGCCATTTGGATTCATTGAAAAATATTTTCTTAGTTGAACCTATTTGAATTGCTTTAGTGCTAGGGCTTGGTCATCCCCACTTCAAATTTCCTTTGAAATCAAACATGATGCATGGATGCAGATGCCACTATCTACAAACAACTCTGGGGCTGTGACATGCAGCCTATTTAATGGTGCAACTTTCATTCAAATCCAACAACATTTTCTTCACTGTAAATATTTAAGTGTGATTTTAAGCATTTAAATATACCTTTGTAAATCCATTTCTCCTATTCCGCTACTCCAAATCCAAAACTAGGAATTTTCCCCTTCTTAGTTTTCACCTTAGTATTTAACAAAAATGAGTTGACATTTTTCTGAGAACTTTGGTTTTTTCTGTTTTACTATTGCCTTATTTTCTCGTTATTTTCTTGTGGCGAAATAGATCTCGTATTTGATGAAGTAGTTGGATAAGAAGAAGGAGAAGGACTTGAAGACTTTGAAGACCAAGGCAAGCATCCCTTTGACCATGTCTATGAAACCCTTTTTATGCATGTCATATAGCACTTTATTAGTGTTGCATCGGAATCATGATGAGATGGTAACCACTTTGATGGATTGCCTCTATTACTTCCTCGTTGATACTTGCATTGTGCATGACCCTACCTCCTTATGAGGGTTATGCCGGTGGGAGTAGATAGGATGCTAAAGTAGTTGCTACGCAAAAAGGGACGGGAATAAGCATGGTGCTGGAGACAAAGTATTTTCCAAAAGACTTTTCGAAAAACCCCATCGGGTGCCACTTATGCCCGGGGGAGATGATGGGTTGGGTAACCACTTGATGATGAAGTGGTGTACCGAGGCAAGTGTGTTTTTTTTCAAAATGGATTGGTTTAAGTTGCGACCGTTATTCCAACCTTACATGCGCAATCACTCTACCCTTGTATGGGAAAGGGCATTATTGATTACCTAGGCTGGTACTAGCTTGGAGCCTGCATTACTAGTGACGGGAGAGTTGTTGGTGCGCTCTCTTAGGACGGGGTCGTGCCAGGTAGGGCGGCCATGACTGTTTTCACAGGGCACCGAATACACCGTTGTGTCCCCTCTCGGATGTTACGATCTCGAGTGAGTCTCATATGATGTACATCGTGAGGATACGGAACAACGAGTGGACTCCTTGTTAGTGTCGTCTAGGGAAAGATAGTGATCGGGTGCTTACCCCGGGTATTTGAGGTACCGCGGGTCGTGGATGACACGGAAGTTCCCCGGATCTTGTGGGTAAAGTGTGCAACCTCTGCAGAGTGTAAAACTATTTGAATAGCCGTGTCCACGGTCAAGGACTGTCGGGTAACCGCTCTTGGGCTACGTCCACATATTACAAACTAGTGTGTGTGTGTGTTTGGATAAGTTGGAAGATCTACGTGGGTCAAGTCAAAGGACTTGACATGATTGAGTTGGGTTGATGCCCACTCTATTTATGTTGATATCTGTAACATGTCCTCATGGTTACTTGAATTCTCGTGATGCATGTATTACAAGTTGTTGAGCATGTCATTGCACTCAAAACTAGCTTCCTGCAAAAATTTACCTATATCATGCATTGTTGAATCTTGAACCAAAACATGGGTTGCTTGCGAGTACATTCAAAGTACTCATTGGCTTGCCACTGGTTATTTTATTGGCCAGGCATGAAAGAATAGGATATAATGAAGAGTACCTTGGTGACGAACATGCGAGCTAGGACGCTTCCCAGTCAGAATGCCTGTAGGGTTAAGGCAGATGGCATGGGTCCAAGTCATCGACAAAGATTTCCGCTGCGATGTTACACTCAAGACTCAACCATAATGGTCCTACTTGTGTAATACAGTACGTATGGATGTAAGACTCTTGTTATTCAGCTTCTGTGTGTTCAGTGAGCATTGATCTCTGGGATCACTGTACACGTGCATTAGGTGATCATGACTTATGAGTCGGGATCCCCACAGGATCGTACTCTGGTTGACCTACGAGGTTCGGTAGTAACTTGATCTGAAGTTTCATGATCATCATCATTAGCTTCCTCACTGATTGGTGTAGGAATCACTGGAACTGATTTCTGTGATGAAATACTTTCCAATTTGGGAGAAGGTACAATTACCTCATCAAGGTCTACTTTCCTCCCACTCACTTCTTTCGAGAGAAACTCCTTCTCTAGAAAGGATCCATTCTTAGCAACAAATATCTTGCCTTTGGATCTGTAATAGAAGGTGTACCCAACAGTCTCCTTTGGGTATCCTATGAAGACACATTTCTCCGATTTGGGTTCGAGCTTATCAGGTTGAAGCTTTTTCACATAAGCACCGCAGCCCCAAACTTTAAGAAACGATAGTGTAGGTTTCTTACCAAACCACAGTTCATATGGCATCATCTCAATGGATTTAGATGGTGCCCTATTTAACGTGAATGTAACCGTCTCTAAAGCATAACCCCAAAAAGATAGCGGTAAATTAGTAAGAGACATCATAGGTCGCACCATATCTAATAAAGTACGGTTACGACGTTCAGACACACCATTACGCTATGGTGTTCCGGGTGGCGTGAGTTGCGAAACTATTCCACATTGTTTCAAATGAAGACCAAAATCATAACTCAAATGTTCACCTCCACGATCAGATCGTAGAAACTTTATTTTCTTGTTACAATGATTTTCCACTTCACTCTGAATATTCTTTGAACTTTTCAAATGTTTCAGACTTATGTTTCATCAAGTAGATATACCCATATCTGCTCAAATCATCTGTGAAGGTCAGAAAATAACAATACCTGTCGCGGGCCTCAACACTCATCGGACCACATACATTAGTATGTATTATTTCCAATAAGTCAGTTGCTCGCTGCATTGTTCCGGAGAACGGATTCTTAGTCATCTTGCCCATGAGGCATGGTTCGCAAGCATCAAGTGATTCCAAAAGCCCATCAGCATGGAGTTTCTTCATGCGCTTTACACCAATAGAACTAAATGGTAGTGCCACAAATAAGTTGCACTATCATTATTAACCTTGCATCTTTTGGCTTCAATATTATGAATATGTGTATCACTACACTCGTGATTCAAAAAAATAGACCACTAATCAAGGGTGCATGACCATAAAAGATATTACTCATATAAATAGAACAACCATTATTCTCTGATTTAAATGAATAACCGTCTCGCATCAAACAGGATCCAGATATAATGTTCATGCTCATCGCTAGCACCAAATAACAATTATTTAGGTCTAAAACTAATCCCGATGGCAGATGTAGAGGTAGCGTGCCGACGGCGATCACATCGACTTTGGAACCATTTCCCACGCGTATCGTCACCTCGTCCTTAGCCAATCTTCATTTAATCCGTAGACCCTATTTCGAGTTGCAAATATGAGCAACATAACCAGTATCAAATACATAGGCGCTACTACAAGCATTGGTAAGGTACACATCAATAACATGTATATCAAATATACCTTTCACTTTGACATCCTTCTTATCTGCCAAATACTTGGGGCAGTTCTGCTTCCAGTGACCAGTCCCTTTGCAGTAGAAGCACTCAGTTTCAGGCTTAGGTGCAGACTTGGGCTTCTTCCCTTGAGCAGCAACTTGCTTGTCGTTCTTCTTGAAGTTCCCCTTCTTCCCTTTGCCCTATTTCTTGAAACTAGTGGTCTTGTTAACCATCAACACTTGATGCTCCTTCTTGATTTCTACCTCCGCAACCTTTAGCATCGTGAAGAGATCGGGAATTGTCTTGTTCATCCCTTGCATATTATAGTTCATCACGAAGCCTTTATAGCTTGGTGGCAGTGTTGAAGAGCTCTGTCAATGACACTATCATCAGGAAGATTAACTCCCAGCTGAGTCAAGTGGTTCTGGTACCCAGACATTCTGAGTATGTGTTCACTAACAGAACTGTTCTCCTCCATTTTGCAGCTGTAGAACTTGTTGGAGACTTCATATATCTCAACTCAGGCATTTGCTTGAAATATTAACTTCAACTCCTGGAACATCTCATATGCTCCATGACGTTCAAAACGTCTTTGAGGTCCCGATTTTAAGTCGTAAAGCATGGCACACTGAACTATCGAGTAGTCATCAGCATTGCTCTGTCAGACGTTCATAACGTTCGGAGTTGCTCCTGCAGCGGGTCTTGCACCTAGCGGTGCTTCCAGGACGTAATTCTTCTGTGCAGCAATGAGGATAATCCTCAAGTTACGGACCCAGTCCGTGTAGTTGCTACCATCATCTTTCAACTTATCTTTCTCTAGGAACGCATTAAAATTCCAGGGAACGGTAGCACGGGCCATTGATCTACAACAACATAGATATGCAAAAAACTATCAGGTACTAAGTTCATGATAAATTAAAGTTCAATTAATCATATTACTTAAGAACTCCCACTTAGATAGACATCCCTCTAGTCATCTAAATGATCACGTGATCCATATCAACTAAACCATGTCCGATCATCACATGAGATGGAGTAGTTTGCAATGGTGAACATCACTATGTTGATCATATCTACTATATGATTCACGTTTGACCTTTTGGTCTCGGTGTTCCGAGGCCATATGTGCATATGCTAGGCTCGTCAAGTTTAACCCGCGTATTCTGCACGTGCAAAACTGGCTTGCACACGTTGTATGTGAATGTAGAGCTTATCACACCCGATCATCACGTGGTGTCTCGGCACGACGAACTATAGCAACGGTGCATACTCAGGGAGAACACTTGTACCTTGAAATTTAGTGAGGGATCATCTTATAATGCTACCGCCGTACTAAGCAAAATAAGATGCATAAAGGATAAACATCACATGCAATCAAAATATGTGACATGATATGGACATCATCATCTTGTGCCTTTGATCTCCATCTCCAAAGCACCATCATGATCTCCATCGTCACCGGCTTGACACCTTGATCTCCATCGTAGCATCGTTGTCGTCTCGCCAACTATTGCTTCTACAACTATCGCTACCGCTTAGTGATAAAGTAAAGCAATTACATGGTAAATTTCATACAATAAAGTGACAACCATAAGGCTCCTGCTAGTTGCTGATGACTTTTACAAAACATGATCATCTCATACAACAATTTATATCTCATCACGTCTTGATCATATCACATCACAACATGCCCTGCAAAAACAAGTTAGACGTCCTCTACTTTGTTGTTGCAAGTTTTACGTGGCTGCTACGGGCTTCTAGCAAGAACCGTTCTTACCTACGCATCAAAACCACAACGATTTTTTTCAAGTGTGTTGTTTTAACCTTCAACAAGGACTGGTCATAGTCAAACTCGATTCAATGAAAGTTGGAGAAACAGACACCCGCTAGCCACCTGTGTGCGAAGCACGCCGGTAGAACCAGTCTCATGAACGCGGTCATGTAATGTCGGTCCGGGCCACTTCATCCAACAATACCGCTGAATCAAAGTAATACATTGGTGGTAAGCAGTATGACTATCATCGCCCACAACTCAATGTGTTCTACTCGTGCATATATCATCTACGCATAGACTTGGCTTAGATGCCACTGTTGGGTAACGTAGTGCTTCAAAAAAATTCCTATGATCACACAAGATCTATCTAGGAGATGCATAGCAATGCGAGGGGAGAGTGTGTCCACGTACCCTCGTATACCGAAAGCGGAAGCGTTTAGTAACACGGTTGATGTAGTCAAACGTCTTCACGATCCAACCGATCCAAGTACCGAACGTACGATACCTCCGTGTTCAGCACACATTCAGCATGATGACGTCCCTCGAGCTCTTGATCCATTAGAGGGTCGAGGGATATTTTCGTCAGCACGACGGTGTGGTGACGGTGTTGATCATGTGATCCGCACAGGGCTTCACCTAAGCACTACTACAATATGACCGAGGTGGTAAACTGTGGAGGGGGGCACCACACACTACTAAGACCATTGATGTTGTGCCTTTGGTGTGCCTTCCCCCCCCCCCCCCGCCCCCGTATATAAAAGGGGGGAGGAGGTGGTGGTGGACGGCCGAGGGGGGCACGCCAGGGGGGTCCTGCTAGGACTCTGTTCCTAGTAGGATTCTGCCCCCTCCTTCCATCTAACGGAGAGGGGAAAGGGGAAAGGAGGGAGAGGGGGAAGGAAAGGGAGGCCGCGCCCCCACCCCTTGTCCAATTAGGATTGGGCTTGGGGGCGCCACCTCATGTGGCAGCCTACCTCTCTCCACTATGGCCCAATAGGCCCATTAACTTTCCCGGGGGTTCCGGTAACCTCCCGGTACTCCGAAAAATCCCCGATCTTCTTCGGAACCATTCCGGTGTCCGTATATAGCCTTCCAATATATGAATCTTTACCTCTCAACCATTTTGAGACTCCTCGTCATGTCCGTGATCTCATCCAGGAATCCGAACAAACTTCAGTCATCAAAACACATAACTCATAATATAAATCGTCATCGAACGTTAAGCGTGCGAACCATACAGGTTCGAGAACTATGTAGACATGACCGAGACACATCTATAGTTAATAACTAATAACGGAACCTGGATGCTCATATTGGCTCCTACATATTCTACGAAGATCTTTATCGGTCAAACCGTATAACAACATACGTCATTCCCTTTGTCATCGGTATGTTACTTGCCCGAGATTTGATCGTCGGTATCATCATACCTAGTTCAATATCGTTACCGGCAAGTCTATTTACTCGTTCTTTAATGCATCATCCATAACTAACTCATTAGTCACATTGCTTGCAAGGCTTATAGTGATGTGCATTACCGAGAGGGCCCAGAGATACCTCTCTGATACACAGAGTGACAAATCCTAATCTCGATCTATGCCAACTCAACAAACACCTTCGGAGACACCTGTAGAGAATCTTTATAATCACCCAGTTACGTTGTGACGTTTGATAGCACACAAAGTGTTCCTCCGGTATTCGGGAGTTGCATAATCTCATAGTTAGAGGAATATGTGTAAGTCATGAAGAAAGCAATAGCAATAAAACTAAACGATCATTACGTTAAGCTAACGGATGGGTCTTGTCCATCACATCATTCTCTAATGTTGTGACCCGTTGATCAAATGACAACACATGTCTATGGTCAGGAAACTTAACCATCTTTGATTAACGAGCTAATCAAGTAGAGGCATACTAGGGACACTCTATTTGTCTATGTGTTCACACATGTACTAAGTTTCCGGTTAATACAATTCTAGCATGAATAATAAACATTTATCATGATATAAGGAAATATAAATAACAACTTTATTATTGCCTCTAGGGCATATTTCCTTCAATATCAAGTGCATATCAGGATGTTCAGTTCCATCTCCTGCATAAGTATTAGCTAGCAGTTGTTCTATCATACCTGAAGGAATTTCATAACCAATATTTTCAGTAGGTGCAGTAGGTTGAGGGGCAACAAATTGTGGTTCCGGTCGAGGTGAAGATACCCCGAACAAACCCATCAAAGGATGGTTCTCCATAGTAACAAGTGATAATAAATTTCAGCACGTAGTAATAATTTTTCCTTACCAATTTCCAGTTAGCAAGAGCGCTTCACTCCCCGACAACGGTGCCAGGAAAGAGCCTTGATGACCCACAAGTATAGGGGATCAATCGTAGTCCTTTCGATAAGTAGGAGTGTCGAACCCAACGAGGAGCAGAAGGAAATAACAAGTGGTTTTCAGCAAGGTAATCTCTGCAAGCAATGAAATTATCGGTAACGAGTAGTTTGATAGCAAGGTAATTTGTAACGAGCAAGTTACTTTCATCATAATAAGAGAAGCGTTCTTGAGGGTCTTTTATAATAAGGTAGTAACGTAGCCCAATCCTTTTGTGGCAAAGGACGGACCAAAACAATCTTTTATAATAAGTGAAACGTTCTTGAGGGTACACGAAAATTTCATCTAGTCACTTTCATCATGTTGGTTCGATTTTGTTCGCTACTTTGATAATTTGATATGTGGGTGGACCGGTGCTTAGGTGCTATTCTTACTTGAACAACATCCTACTTATGATTAACCCCCTCGCAAGCATCCGCAACTACGAGAAAAGTATTAAGATAAATTCTAATCATAGCATTAAACTTTTGGATCCAAATCAGTCCCTTACGAAATAGCACATAAACTAGGGTACAAGCTTTTGTCACTCTAGCAACCCATCATCTAATAACTACTCCACAATGCATTCTCTTAGGCCCAAATATGGTGAAGTGCCATGTAGTCGATGTTCACACAACACAACTAAGGGAATCACAACATACATATCATCAAAATGTCGAACACATATCAAGTTCACATGATTACTTGCAACAAGATTTCTCTCGTGACCTCAAGAACAAAAGTAACTACTCACAAATGATAATCATGCTCAAGATCAAAGGGGTATTAAATAGCACAATGGATTTGAACATATAATCTTGCACCAAATAAACCATATAGTAATCAACTACAAGATGTAATCAACACTACTAGTCACCCACAGGTACCAATCTGAGGTTCCGGTACAAAGATTGAACACAAGAGATGAACTAGGGTTTGAGAGGAGATGGTGCTGTTGAATATGTTGATGAAGATTAGCCTCCCAAAGATGTGAGGGTTGTTGGTGATGATGATGACGATGATTTCCCCTCCGGGAGGGAAGTTCCCCCGGCAGAATCGTTCTGCCGGAGGGCAAAAGTGCTCCTGCCCAAGTTCTGCCTCGAGATGGCGGCGCTCCATCCCGAAAGTCCCCCCCCCTATTTTTTCTAGGTCAAAATGACTTATATACCAGAAGAGGGGCACCGGAGGTGGGCCGAGGAGGGCACAACCCACCAGGGCCCGCCTGGGCTGCCTGGCGCGCCCAGGTGGGTTGTGCCCGCCTGGTGGGCCCCCTTTGGTAGTTATTTGCTCCAATATTCCTCATATATTCCAAAACAATTCTCCGTAAATTTTCATCTCATTTGGAGATGTGCAGAATAGGTGACTCTGACGTAGCTTTTTCAGGTCCAGAATTCCAGATGTCGGCATTCTTCCTCTTTGTGTAAACCTTGCATATTAAGAGAGAAAAGGCATTAGAATGACTCCATAAAGCATTATTATGCATAAAAACATTATAAATAACAGTAAGAAAATATGATGCAAAATGGATGTATCAGCATGCATCTAGTGTATCAAATTAACAAGAACGGAGTAACGCATTAAGCAAACATGATGTAGAGGGATAAATCCAAACAATATGGTAAAAACCCCATCTTTTTATCGTTAATCCTTACGCTTTAGGGCCGAACTAAAACCTTTTACTTGTGCTCTCCATTCATACTACCTTGATTCTCCATCCTTGTACACCCAAGTATTATATTTAATCCTCTTGCAAAAGCTTAAATAGTAAATATCTTTTGCACCGAAAGACAAGTTTACAATCCGCTTGGACCATTACATTTGTCCTGATGAGATCTATGAAATAAGATTAATATTGAGTGCATATTTTGATAAGTACTTTTCACTTTAAAATATGGTGAAACCAAAGTAAACTTCATTGGAACCATGACCGAGACAATTTATTGTGTAGATATGTTTAAAGAAACAAGAAATATTATGTTTTAAAAGTGCACACCAATGTTTCCTTGTGTTTCAATGTGCTTCAACCAATTTTGTTGGGTTTCACTGTGTTTTAGAGTAACATTTCATTGCGTTTTATAATATTTTACCCGGTTCCGCTGCGTGCCACAATTTTTCATTGTGTTTTCGTTCGCTTCAAACATGTATTAGGCATAGTTGATTTTCTTTTATAAAACAAGAATAAATTGTATGCATTTTCTTTAGGTATCGTCGTGTTTTAGAGTCGATGTAAATGTTTCACTTTGTGTCACTATGCTACCTTGTTTGTACATTATTATGACGTGCACCATAACGTTTATAGCATTCCAACGAATTTTGTTGGGTTTTATCATATTTTAGATTGAATTATAATGATCCATTTGCCTGTGTGTCACCTTAACTTTTACCCTATCCTGATGTGCACCTCAAACGTTTTCGTTGCTTTTTGCGGGCGTCAGACCAATTTTGTTGGGTCTTGTCGTGTTTTGGAGCGCATATTTCATACAAGTCTAATTATGTTTTAGTACGTATCAAAATTCAAATTTGCCAAAACACATTGTATATCGTCCGAGGTAGAAATCAAAAGTGGACGTGAGATGCATGGACGCTATTTGCTCATTTCGGCCAAGCAGAGCAGAGGTCGTATGATTCTTTTAGGAAACGGAGGTTTCCAGTGAGATCCTTGCAAATTCCAAAGAGACCTTCTTTGCTTATTCTATGCCGGTGACTATCGTCGACAGCTCCTCTCCGTTTTACTACCGCGCAAGCAAACTTTTGTACTCCAGTACGATCGTATCGTATCCTATCCCACCAAGTGCCCGATCGTTGGCGCCATCATTTGATTTCCACGCAAATAATATATCGCGTAGCCACTCCATCAAGCTTCTGGTGCTACTGCGGCAGTGACGCCGGCCTCCACGTCCTTGCTGCTGCTGCCGGAGCGGCTGTCGTCGTCCTTGCCACTCTCCTGCAGCTCCATGATAGGCTTCATCTTGCGGTCCGTGATGGCGATGGCGATGTCGTTGGGGAAAAGGTCGTGGAACACCAAGGCGTGCACCATGGTGGTGGCCAAGAGGCCCGTCACGGCGAGCGTGGCCAGCAGCGACAGCCCCACGCACAGCGCCTTGGTGAAGGCGTTGTCCACCACGGTGGCGTACCGGATGGACGCGATGGCCGCGCCGGTCATCGGGAACGTGTAAGCCCACCACGACAACGAGAACCTGAACCCTCTGAAGAAGTTGATCCGGACGGCCAGCGACGCGTAGAGGAACATGGCGATGAAGTAGGCGAGCTTGGCCCCCACGCCGAACTCGTCCACGATCTTGGCCCACGCCATGGACGCCACGCTCGGCGCCGCCACGAAGAGGAAGAAGACCGGGTGCAGGTCCTTGGGCAGCGTCGCGTTGGTGGGCAGCCGCTGGTACAGCGTCACGAACAGCACGGTGTAGTGCGCCACCCCGACGCCGAAGAAGAAGATGGGACCTTCCTTGAGCCCCATGGACGCGCCCATCAGCGCGCCCACGAAGTTGCCCACCACGGACAGGTGGTTGGACGGGTTGGCCACCTTGGACAGCCGCCTCTGCCCGCCGGACATCCACTGCCCGTAGATCTTGAGCTCCAGGCACAGAAACGGAGACATGAGCGCGTACCAGAGCCAGGTAGGCAGCTGGGTGGCCACGGAGGGGGGCACGCCCATGGCCAGGAACAGACACGCGATCCACGGCGCGAAGAAGAAGTTGACACGGATGGGGTGGTAGTACTCGCGACGGACGGCCTCGAAGAAGAAGACGATCTTGAATGCGTACGCGGCCGTGATGATGGACATGAGCCCCACGGAGATGAACCAAAGAACCAGGTTCACCTTGGGGTTCACGTGCAGGAACTCGGTCGGAGCCGCCGTCGCGATCGTCTTGTACAGGATCGCCTGGCTGCTGACCCCGAGGCACATACCGAATGCCGAGATGGGGAACCGGAGCAGGAACGGCCACTTCTTGTCCGCCGGCAGCGCCAGCTCCTCCGACGACTGAAGCAATCGATCGCACAAGTTTCAGAATCTTGAGACTCGAATGGGAGGGCAATGTGCATGATAATGTGATCGACCGATCGAAGAAGAAGAAGAAGAAGTAGTGGTACCTTGAGTTTGTCCAGCTCGGGTCCCTCCAGTGCGGCGAAGAAGCGATCAACGTTGTCGCCACTCACGGCTTCTCCCTGTCCCTGGGCGAACTCCTCCTCTTCGGGGGTGCTAACCGGCAGGCCGCCGCCGGCCAGATGGGTGATCTGCCGCTCCAGCTTCCCGGAAAACGTCTTGAACGAGTCGTAGCGCTTGTCCCGGTTCATCGTCCTGCCGCCCCGGCTACCCATCCGTCTCACGCCGTGGGTGGGCACCCCGCCGGGGTTCGGCTGCGACCGGAACATCACCCTGTGCGGCTGCGCGAACCTCACGTTCTGCGCCGGCTCCTGCGCCGCGTTGGACATGGCCTGCTTCCGCTCGTGCAAGTCGCCGCCGGGCGCCACGAGGGGCTCGCCAAAGCCGGTCGGCGACGATGGCAGGCTGATCGACACGAGGTGCCCCGAGCGCTGCCCCGGCGGGTTGAACGGCGAGTCGAAAGCTGGGATCACCGCCTCGCTGCGCGGGGCCACGCGCTCCGGCGGGCGCATCTGCATCAAATTGAAATACATAGGCGATCGATCATGTCCAAGCTCCATTTCTTCTCAGGCGTGCCGTGATCCGTACGAGGGAGCGGAGCGGAAGACTGACTCACCCGGGCGGGGCGGCCCGTGTCGGGGTGAAGCACCGGTCTGGGGCTCTGCATCGGGGTGGTGGTGTCGAAGCCGTCGAGATGGGAAACCTCGACGTTGGCGAGGAGGGACGGCACCTCGCCGGTCTTGCTGCTTGTGTTGGCTTCCATGGCTCGCTCAGACGGCACCTGCACAGAGCGAGTGTGAGAACTAAGTGGAGTACAACTATACATCATCCAAGTCACCATCCTAACTTTCAAGTGCAAATCGATGTCTTTCTGCAAACTTAGTAGTGCCAAAGCCAAACTGTCCATGTCGCGCTGGACCAGCAGGCGATCAGCAGATTTGGCTTTATATTTCACCTTTGTGTATCTTAATAACGAAATGAAATCGGTAGAGCTTCTCTGCCTTGCCTAAAAATCCCAAAGAAAGAGTTGCATCCAAGTTGTTGAGTAACTCTGGGCGTTGTTAGGCTAGGCGGGCGGACAGGCATGGAAGTACGTACTCAGAGCATCAGCGTCAGAAGCACAAAACCCTTTTGATGAAGAGGGAGGAAAAACCTAGGAAGGCAGGCAGGGAACACAATGCAAGGTGGTGGACAAAGCATGTGCAAGTGCAAGCGGCGATTTGTGTTTGGCTTTTAAATAGGCAGATGCGCCGTTCGTATATGGTGATTAGTCGATGACTGGCTGGTTCGTTGGCTTGGCACTGGCCCCATCAGTGCGTGACACATCGCGTGGACACATCCTAGCTAGGACTAGGAGCTGTATGTTGTAAAAGCTATGAGATGGCTGAATATTATGTTGTATTAATCTGACCCGTGTAGGGGTATATATAGAGGTACAATGGAGGGAGAGAGACTTGGAGTAAAGGACAAGTTAAATCTATCCTATTTCTATCTCTTATCTCTATCTTAAACGTAAATATACTTCTAACATATGTGTCATCCTCGGAAAAAAAAGAGGAGCTGGATGTATGCGTCCTTCTGGCTGGGCACTACGCGTCACCACCTGACAGTTGTGGATGCTACTGAAACAAACAGGTTGTGAGAGCAAGCTGTATACTACTAGCAGTGAATACTACTCCACGACGCTACACGAGAGCTTCACACAAGTCTGTTTGTTTTTTCTACTGACAGATCTTGGCAGCTCTCCGAAACGAGGCACCCAAAGTGTGGTGAGCAGTGCTGCACTTGCACATTTACAGGAGTTTCAGTAACGTTCTGACGCGGATGACAAGAGTAACGTGCGTTTGGGGGTGGCGGCCTAATTCAAGGAAGTTGGTTATTTTTTTTTCTCGAATATGCACGAGTGTGCATATTATATATTATAGAAGAAAGGCAAAGAGTGCCTCCACCATAGTTCCAAGGTTCATATTACAACACTCCTAATCCTCACTACTAGCCCACCGTTCAAGCCGAAGGAAGAAAGGGTCCATGTCTCTCTTAAACTTGCCGGCAATAGACCACATTCTTCCTTCCGACCTTACTCTACCTAGTAAAACACCTAACGAAGGTGATGCCCCATCAAACACAATAGCATCGCGATGCTTCCACAACTCCCACAAAGTCAGCAAGAAAACCGTATGAAGATCCTTCTTGTGCCATCCGTTAGTCCCATGCTTCTCCGCAAGCCAGATGGCTAAGGAATCGTGTGCAGTCGGAGTCCAGTCCAGCATGCCCAGCGCCTCACATACTGCAGCCCACGCTGACCTGGCAAAGACGCACGTCAGTAGCACATGATCAATCGTTTCGTTCTCCTGGTCGCATAAGGGGCATGCATCCTGGTGTGGGAGGCCTCTCCTCGCCAGTCTGTCAGAGGTCCAACACCTGTTTCTTAAGGCAAGCCAAGCAAAAAACTTGCAGGTAGCTGGGGCGTGAGACTTCCAGGTCAGCTCTGCCATAGGCTCAACCGCCCGTCCCCAAAATTTTGCCGCGTAGGCCGAGCGCACCGAGAAACGGCCGTTGGTCTCCCATGACCAACCGACCAAGTCCGGCCCATCCGCCTGCTGCTCCCACGTGCTTACTTTGATCCAAAGCTGTAAGTACTCCTGCAATGCTCCCTCACCAATATTCGGGCCAACCTCCGATGCCCAAGACCCATTTTTCACAGCCTGGGCGACTGATCTCGTCAATCTGGTCCGCCTTGGGATCATACCATATATTGTTGGAGCAATCTCTTGTATCCGCATACCATCTAGCCAACGATCCTCCCAAAAAAGTGTATGGAGACCACAGTTTGCTTCACTCCTCATAGCCGCCTGGACAAGTAACTTAGCTTCTTTGGGGATCTTGATCTTGAACTCGCTCCAAGGTCTACTCGTGTCCACTCTTGTGAGCCATGCCCACCTGGCTTGCATGGCCACATTCAGCCATCTAAGGTTAGGTATCCCTAAGCCACCAGCCCACTTCGGCGCACACACCGAATCCCAAGCAACCGCACAGTTCCCTCCGTTAGCTTCCGCTCTTCTGCACCATAGGAAGCCTCTACACACTTTGTTCATTGCCGCAATCGTCTTCTTTGGTAAGTCGAGCGCCATCATGGCGTGGATGGGCATGGCACAGAGCACAGACTTCACTAATGTAAGCCGCCCACTCTTCGGCATTAGAGCCGCTTTCCACTTAGGCAGACAATTTGCCATCTGATCAACTAGAAACTGCATTTGTGCCGCGGACTGCTTCCTCAAGGTCAGCGGCAGCCCAAGGTACTTAATTGGAAAAGCCCCTCTCGGGCATCCCAGCCGATGACACACCATACCTGCCTCCTGATTATTGCATCTTATCGGTAGGGCCACCGATTTGCCCATGTTTATCCTCAAGCCCAAAGCCTCTCCAAACATTTCCAGAATGTTCTTGCATATGTCTAGCTCCGTGGACTTGGGCTTGATGAACACCACCACATCATCAGCAAATATAGACAAGCGCTGCCTCATACTTGTATGTGCCAAGGGCTCCAACACACCACTAGTCGTGGCCCTCTGAAACAACCTCTGCAACAGTTCCATAGTAAGAATGAATAGCATCGGCGATATCGGATCCCCTTGTCGCAGCCCCTTGCAGTTATAGATGGTGTCGCCGGGGTCTCCATTTACCATGACTTTGGTGGTGGATGTTGAAAGGATTCCACAGATCCAGGATCTCCACCGAGGGCCAAACCCCATTTGTTGCATCACCTCAAGCAAGAACGGCCACTGCACCGAATCGAAGGCCTTCGAAATATCTAACTTTAGAAGCACCGAGGGCATCCTCAGGGCATTCAGCCTTCGGGCCATACTTTGAACCAACATGAAGTTGTCATGCAGCGATCGACCTTTCACAAAAGCGCTCTGGTGGTTTCCAACCAACTGCGGAAGGTGCACCACCAAGCGACAAGCAAGCACCTTCTCAAAAAATTTGATAGCCCCATGCACGAGGTTGATCGGCCTGAAGTCACCCACGTCCAAAGCACCATCCATCTTAGGCAATAATGTCACCAAAGATTTGTTGATAGCCGCCAATCCCCTCATGTCTCCATTGTAGAAGCAATCCATGGCCTTCATGAAATCTACCTTAATAATGTTCCAACACTTTGCATAGAACCTGCCCGTGAACCCATCCGGCCCTGGCGCCCTATCCGGGGGCATATCCTTAATCACGTTTTCCACTTCCTCCATAGTGAAAGCCACCTCCAACTGTGATAGGTCCAGATGCGGCAGGTCTAGCCCCTGTAGGTTTAGTGTGTAACTCCGCGGCTCCACGGTGCCGAAAGCCGTGCCGTAGTACGCATCCACCGCGGACGCCACCTCTTCCTGCCCTGAGTGAATAGCCCCATTGTATTTCACCGATTTGAGTACATTCTTCCGCTGCCTGTGACTAGCTTGTTGATGGAAAAGCCTCGTGCTCCCATCCCCTTCTCGGAGCTGCAGTAGCCTGGAGTGTTGTCTTGCGATAGTTCTCTCCAGTGAGCATAGCCCTAACAGCTTCCTCTTTAAGCGTCGCCTCAAATCCCTCTCTGCGTCTGCTAGCTGTCTTGATTCCATGGCAACGTCTAGCTGCTTTATCACCTCCAATGCAATGGATATCTGTAACTTTACATTACCAATCCAACGGTTGCTCCACTTCTGAAGACTAACCGACGTGGCCTGCAGCTTGTTCTGGAGCGTAAGATAGTCGTTCGAGGCCACAGGGGTGGAGTCCCAAGCCGCCTGTACTGTTTCCATGAATCCCTCCGCCTTGACCCAGAACACCTCAAACTTGAACCTTTTCCTCGTCATAATCTCCAAGTTCATATCGAGAAGCAGTGGGCAGTGATCCGATACTGCCGTACCCAGCGCAGAAAGGAAACATGATGGGAATGCTTCATCCCATTCATTGGAGACAAAGACATGATCGATTTTCTCTAGTGTTGCGTTCTGCCTCTCGTTGGACCAAGTGTATCGTCGCCCATTCAGGTATAACTCCTTCAGTTCTAGCATGTTCAGCTTAGATCTGAACCGCCTTAACATCCTCCGATTAATCAAATCATTGTTCTTGTCCTCCTGCCCAGCTATGAGATTAAAGTCTCCAGCAACTAGCCAAGGCCCCGCGTGCAGGTCCCGTATATCCACCAGGTCTTGTAGGAACTCAAGTTTGTCGGCCTCCTCCTGGGGGCCGTAGACACATGTCAACCACCAGGCTTGTTCATCCTCCGGACACTTGACAAGTCCCGTCAACGTATGATTTGTGTAGTGTGGGTTGGACAAGTGAGTAATAGATTCATCCCACGCCACCAAGATCCCACCACGTGTTCCCAATGCCGGTAAGTAGAAGAACTTCTCATATTTATTACCAAGGCATTGGCGCACAATGCTTGCAGATACATCATGCAATTTCGTCTCTTGTAGACATACAATGGTCGGATTGGCGGATGTCACCACCTGAAATAGAGCGTTCCTCCTCGCCGGAGCATTAAGCCCACGGACATTCCACACCAACATCTTAAGGGGTTGTGCATTCATTTGCGATGCCCACAACGACCCCGCGTAGCAGAACGGGTCACTAGGCCACAGCCGGCCCGTCGATCCACGGTTCCTGGGGTGATTCCCATCGAAACAAGGCCAGCACAGCCGCAATGTGCGCGTCCGAGAGCGGGCGTGAGAAAAGGTCAACGTACATCCGAAGGGCATCCTCCGAAATAGCCTCTCCCTCATGTGCCAAGCACAACTTCCTGATGAGCACTTGTTGCGGCTTAGATGCCGCATGTTTGGCAATCCTAGCACTCCTCCTGGGCGTGACTTCGATCCTCTGCTTCTTCCTTGCCTGACGGCAGGTGTGGGCAACATTCCTTCTATTCGGCCTGGGCAAGATCAGAGACAAGGGTTGGCGAACACCAGCACAAAATGCCCCCACGTCTACGTGAAACTCGTCCCCCACCCCTGCCTGCATGGGAGCGGCGCTGCATGGCCTCGAATCCAACGCATGGCCAAGCTCCTCCTCAGGTGGGTCCTTATCCACCCCATTGGCCGGACAGTGTGGCCTGCATGCCAGTTGGTTGGCCATATGGCCCACCTCGTCCTCTGGCTGGCCCGCGTCAGGCGCCTGCCCAACCATACCCGGCCTCGGGTCCTGCAGCGGGCTTGTATCCCCCGAGGAGAGGCTGACCTGGAAAGTGTCCCAGGGCTCCACCTGCATGGCGCAATCCTCCACATCCTGTTGCAACGACAGGAGTTCCTGATTTTCCCCAGTCCCGAAGCTTGCCAAATCTTCGTCCGTCATATCCTGCAGGAGGAAGGGGATTTGAACCAATCCGATCTGCACAGATCCATGCATATTCCGGCCTCCAATGGGCACCCGGACCGAGGCGGCGGCCCCACTCCCCTGCGTCCCAGCAGCTTCGTCCACCTTCTTCTGTCGCCACCTGATTAGCTGCACCGATGGTGGTGAGCATGCAGTCTTCGTGGACCCCATCGCTGTCGGGGCCGGGCAGGACGCCTCGCGTGACAGGGAACAGCTGGCCCCCAACGCGCCGGGCCCCAAGATTGGCTGAACGACGGGCCCGTGGGGATACGCATGGCGTCAGCCACGCGGCTGTTGCTGACCAACCCGTCATCCATCCGCATCGTTTGACCGCGGTTGCGCGCACCCCTCGTCGGCAACGCCGCCGCCGCCGTAGACGATCCAGCCGTGCTCGCCGAATCACCACCATGGCCGCCCGTACGCCAAGCGCGACCACCCTGTCCACCTTGACCACCATGGTCACCAGGCGCTGGATCGTCATTCCCAGTGGGTGGCGATGGAGGCGGAGGCGGCGCCGGCCGCCCCTCCATAGCCTCGTCGTCCACCAACGGGTCCGCCAATACCTCGATGTCGATAGGATACGAGAGTGCCGTAGTGCACCGTCCCACAGTCAGTCGCCGTCCTTCCTCCATGGCCCAAAGTGTTCGCCGGGGTTCGTCGATGAAGAGCAAACGCCACCTCGGAATCCGCTGCGGACGGTCTGTGCGCAGCTAGACCCGGAAGTCCGCCATGTCCGCACGACTGGCGGTGTCTTCGTCCACCCCCACAACGTAGCCTAAGCCACGCAAGACCACGCTCGCCGTCCTCTGGCTCCAGGCATGTGCCGGCACCCCTCGCAGAGAGATCGGGACGAGGAAGGGCAGGGATGCCGCCGTGGCCTGCGACTGGCGAATCCAGGGCCGCAAGGAGAGCTCGAACCATGAGGAACTCGCCCGGCCTTCACGCACCATCCGATCCCGGAGATCACCGTCCTGGCAGAGCACCAAGAAATCCTCTGGATAGTAACGTCGAATGGACATTTCCGCCGGGCCGACGCCGAATGCCGCATGCAGAGCACGCGCCGCCGAGTCCACGTCCACCGAAGGCCTGGTGCCGGTCACAGTGACAAGCACAGCTCGCGCCAGCTCCGCCTCCAGCCGCCGCGTGTCTTCCGCCGCCTCCAAGAAGCAGACCCCCATCTGCTCCGGCTCCGGACGAGGCGGCGTGACCTCCAGGGAGCCGAAAGGTGCCGTGAATTCCGGCGAAGCCCGTCTCGCCGACGATGCCACAGGAGGCCCTTGCACCACATGGCTCCAGAAGCGCACCGCGCCCGGCGGAGCTGGCCCCGGCGGCGGAGGAGGTAAGACCGAGGGCGAGCGATGCGGCGAGGCCGGCGGCGAGGGCGCATCCACAGCAGCCCGAAGACGGAGCGCCGGAGGCAGGCGCGGCTGCTGCTCCATCGGAGATGGACTGCGCGGCCGAGTGCACCCGCGCGAGGTATGGTCGGCACCGCGGCAACGGACGCAGAACGTGGGGTTGGTGCACTCCCTGGAGATATGGCCCTCGCTGCCACAGTTATAGCAGCAGCCATACAGCTCCGCCGGCAGCTTGAAGGTAGGCAGCGGGCGGGCAGCAGTGAGCACGCGCCGCTCACCAGCCGGGCGGCGACGCCTCGGACGCGAGACGCGGACAGGCGGGGCACACGGGCGGCGGCCCACCTTGGTCTGCCAGGCCCCAACCCCGGACAAAGGAGCCGGAGCGCGTGAGGAGCCAGCCCCGCCCTGGACCACCGGGCCGAAGGGAGTGCCCAAGATCTCCGGGACGACGACCATGGACCTGAGCCGCGGCCGCAGCTGCGCCGGAGGAGGGGAGATCCGCGCGGAAGGCACGCGGGGTGGGGAGGGCATAGGAGCCCGGGGCGGAGAGGGGGAAGCCGCCGACCCGGACGAGAACGACCCCGAGAGAGAGACCTTAGAGGCCATGGCGCTGCGGGAGGGTGGGCGCCGCCTCCAGGGTGGAGCGCGACGCTTGTGGTGGCCGCCGGCGCCGGAGTGACGGCCGGCGCGGAGCGCAGGGAGGAGCGCAGCGCAGGGACTGTTGATCGTTTTTGTCTCGAAGTTGGTTATTTCATTTTCCTCATTCTGGCTCCTCCTTGTAAGGAGACTCTTTCCATGATGAATGAAACTTTTAACTATGGCATTACTGCTGGAGCGTCACTTTCAGGAGTAGCAAGATGGATAAAATTTCGTTCAAGCTATTAGGTGGATAAAATTTTCGTTTGGGTTCCAGTGACCTCTAATCGTACCCGATTCCTCTTGTTTGGAGAAACAAACACGCTCCTGGTTGGCAAGGATTCTGCTGAACAACCCCCCTCCCGCCCTCCCCCACGTCAGGCCAGCAGACGTTGTTGAATCATCAGTAGTCGCAAGTTTCACAGTCTAAAATAGTCCAGGTGGCAGGAGCAATTCCAGGCCGGGCAAAAATGCACGGTGTGAGATAGAAACAGCTGTGCATGCACACTTCAAATCAGAGTCCAGGACGTGAGTAATAAAATGATTAAAATCAGGGGCGTCTCCATCGTCATCGTCTTGACAAGGGACTAGCCGTAGGTAGAGGAGCCGATCAGGATGGATGGATCGGGCATGGAAAGGCTTGACATCCTGGAGACAGACAGGACAAGATCAGCCGTCGCCCATCGACCGCGCCGCATGTGTGGTACAGTATATGTTTTCATTTGATTTCACAGCTGGGACTGGGAGGAGATACTGGAGGGAACGCATCGGTCATTAGCCGTACGTCGACGTCCGCGGCGGTGGCGTCCGTCTGGTCGGGCCATAGACGAGACGCCGCATGTGTCCCAGGATGACTTGTGCAAGACAAGGAGGTTTTTAAATCATAAAATTCAAGTAAAAAACTCGTCTTGTCCTGGCGAGATTGGTGCAAAGCTGGTTCCGTATGCATGAGGCAAACTTACTTAGCTACTAGATCGCTTGGTTTACGCCCTAATCCCTGGCCAGCTAATACTAATATTCCTACGGCGACGGCGCAGTACACGCGCATGCATGCATGCATACAATTCTTGTGAGCGCATGCATAAACAATTCCTCTTATCCCAGGCGCAAACAAAACAAGCGGGATTGGATGTTACCTGAGAGAGAGAGAGGGAGAGAGACAGCTAGGTACGACGACGGAGGAGGCCGGGGCAGCAAGGGACAAGGCCGGCCGGCGATGTTGGCGGCCGCGGCAGCCGGTCCGGCAGCGGAGGATCGCCGGAACCAGCACCCAGCCTGGAGAGGAGAGCCAAAACGGGCGCGGCCGTTGGGTGGCCTAGCTTTCCTATTACCACGCGGCGGCGTGGGTTGTTGGCGGGGGGCAGGCTGGACCGGAGCTCCTAAACATGGCAAGACAGACGGCAGAGGGAAAGGTACAGCTCGATCTTGATCAGCGCAGCAGCAGAATAAAAATAAAATAGGTCGATCTGTATGCGCATAGACCCACGGCATGCACGGTGGTCGTCCTTGGCCGACTTATCCAAGGATGCCCCGAGCCACATCAATCAAAGGAAAGGAATCGTGCCCGGCCACGTGATTGGGGCAGGAGGGACGCATGAAACCGGTGATCGCGCCAGGGAGATTTTGTTCCATCGCCATGTTGCCCAAGTACCGCTTGTCTTGTCTTTGAGGGGTTCGGTTCCTCTACGATTATGCTATCACTATAATCCAAGGGCAGCTCCAATCTACGTCCATTGTAATCTAAGGGCAGCTGACCTGCAAAGTTGCTCCGGTATCCGTCTGCAGACAGGGAAAGGCAGCTGACCTGCAAATTTGTTCCTACATCCGTCTGCAGACAGAAAAAGGCAGCTGACCTGCAAATTTGCTCCGGCATTCGTCCACAGACTGGTTCTGTGGACATTGACGCGGGAGCCGGACATCCAAAACTACATGCATACATTTTAAACACGTTTTCAACAAACCGGGTGAAATTCATGCAAACACAACGGATTCTTCATACAAATCAGACAAAAACATTTACATTTTGGACATATTTTAACTAAAAAGGATAAAACTATGTCCACGTCTGACCGCGTCGAACTCCATTCCTACGACACGGATACACTACACTAGTCTACGACATCGGACTGCCGGGAGCCTCGAAGGTATATTCTTCCCCCGTATCTTCCCTATGTCCGGTTGTGCCGCTCATCAGAGTGGCCAAGGGGTGTGCTTCAGCCAAAGGGGAAGGGGGCTCCTCCGCTCCCATGAAGCGGAGGCAGGGGTCGACGATGGTCTGTGTTGAACCTGGCAAGTCACTGACTGCGCACGTCGGCGACGCGTCGGCGGTGGCCTTCCTAGGACCCAAGCGGCGACGGCCTCTCATGTTTTACTTTTACTCAATGTTGGCGATGGACGCAGGCGCGCTGGCCACCAACTCGTCGATCACCACATAGCAGGTTTCTTTCTCCACCGATCGTGCGCGGTTCCGCCAATGTTGACGGCGGATGACCTCGTCCATGGTAGCCACGATGCCCGTTCCGTCGTGCTCCCCCGCGTGCCTGCCTGGAGGATGTCGCCACTGCTGATCCACCCGCCGGCTTGGAGCGACAACTTGCTCCGTTGGGTTAGGCGAGGGAGGTGGAGCAAAGAGTTGCCTGGCTCGTATCTAGCGGGTTTCGCAGGCCACCCAGCAGGCTTTTATGCCAGAGAATTGCTCTTCCTCGCTGGATGCCATGGATAGTGTAGAGAAAATGGTGCAACCAGGAGATGGGGAGTGGAGTTGTGGTGCGACTCTTGCCCAGCATCTGACATTGTTTGAATAGTAGACTAACGGGACGAGCTTGCCCGGCGTTGTGTTTAACGCCGACCCGCCCATGAACGGACATGTGCCGAAGTAGGTTTCTCGACACAAGCATGGGTTTATGGAGGCGTTCGAATGCAGCGAGGAGGCGTGTTCAGCTAGGTGTTCAGTGGGCGGCGCCCTCGGCCGGCGCGCCGCTTCAATACCGGAGCCAGTGAGAGGTCGCGTCCGCTCTATGCCGGCTTCAATGTTGAGCGGCTGCTCTACAACGGCATGAATGCAGGTAGCTGGCGAGCGGCGAGAACTCGCGCAAGAAAGGGAGGAGCGTTTTGGGTGGGATAGGGTGGTCAGAAGCAGGCGTAGCTGCTGTGAGGACTCTCGCAAAACCCCCTTAGCTTGTCTCTAGTTTGTGGGAGAAAGTGTGCCTGGACCGTTGAGCATACCGATACAGGCCCGTGTTGAATGGCACAACACGTCTGGACCGCGTGGTCCATACAGTTGCGGGCGGTTTGAGGATCGGCGTTGGAGTTGCTCTAAGGGTGGCTCCAACAGCAGCCCCAAAACAGACAAACTATTTGTCCACGGACGAGTCCGGACTTCTCTACAGACAATGATATAAGAGCCAATCATCAAACATTTGCCCTAAAAATTTGCCCGCAATAAAAATAAATCAGAACATAATCCATGCAAACATGAAAGAATACATGCAAGCAAACATACGTTTGGACATAAATTACATAAATTAGATGATATTTTGT
Organism: Triticum aestivum; assembly: GCF_018294505.1. NCBI lineage: Eukaryota > Viridiplantae > Streptophyta > Magnoliopsida > Poales > Poaceae > Triticum > Triticum aestivum. The sequence continues at coordinate 156,732,396 of NC_057794.1, read as the reverse complement.
CCGTTCAACTAATAAAGCCTTAAAAAACTAAACTAATTTGTAGTGCACGGTGACCACGTATTCCTGGCTGGGCTGGCCGGCGCCACTTTTGTTTCCATCCGAGGCGTCCTCGTTGGAGTGGTCCTTCCAGCGGTGAAAGGGCGGGAGGCGGGACAGCTCTACGCGGCCCGCCTAGTGCTCACGAAGGAGATGCTTCCTTCTGGGTCGTGCAGAGGGCCTCCCCAGCTAACACCGACCTTGGCTAGGGAGCCTTGTCCTTGCCCCTATCGGCGGCAAGGGAGGTGTCGTTGAGCGACCACTCCTCCTTGATCTTGGCGAACTCCCTGCCGAGGCGGCGCAATCGCCTCATTGGACTTCGCAAACGCCACCCAACACGTTGCCTCGTGCTCATCTCCACGATGGTCATCGACAGATTGTGGGCCTAGGCCTCCATGGGGTTGGGGTCCGCGAGGACCCAGGCCGTCGGTGCCTCGTCAGACTTCTCGAACGCCACCCGACACGTCATATTGCACCACTCCCTTTGTGCCGCCATCTCCTTCACCAACACGTTGCTCCGGGACAAGGAGCCGCCGCCGCCGCGGCCACCGAGGTTGAAAGGATCGATATAATTGACTAGAGGGGGTGAATAGGAAACTAACAATTTTTAGCTTTTCTTTATCAAATTAAACTTTGCATCAAAGTAGGTTGTCTAGATATGCAACTAGGTGAACAACCTATATGATGCAACAACAACAAGCACACAAACAAGCAAGGGATACAACACAATATAAGCTTGCACAAGTAAAGGTAAGAGATAACCAAGAGTGGAGCCGGTGGAGACGAGGATGTGTTACCGAAGTTCCTTCCCTTTGAGAGGAAGTACGTCTTCGTTGGAGCGGTGTGGAGGCACAATGCTCCCCAAGAAGCCACTAGGGCCATCGTATTCTCCTCATGCCCTCACACAATGCGAGATGTCGTGATTCCATTATTGGTGCCCTTGGAGGCGGCGACCGAACATGTACAAACAAGGTTGGGGCAATCTCCACAACTTAATCGGAGGCTCCGAATGACACCATGAAGCTTCACCACAATGGAATATGGCTCCGAGGTGACCTTAACCGTCTAGGGTGCTCAAACACCCAAGAGTAACAAGATTCGCAAGGGATTAATGGGGGCAATCAAATTTCTCTTGATGGAAGTGTAGATCGGGGCCTTCTCAACCAATCCCTAGAAATCAACAAGTTTGATTGGCTAGGGAGAGAGATCGAGCGAAAATGGAGCTTTGAGCAACAATGGAGCTTGGGGAGGGAAGAGGTAGTCTTCTTGGGGAAGAAGATCCCCTTTATATAGTGGGGGACAAGATCCAACCGTTACCCACCTACTCGGCCCGCAAGTCACGGCACTACCGCACACGCCCGCGATACTACAGCATGGCGCTACAGTACTACCGCACATTGCCGCGGTACTACCGCTTGTGTGGTAGAAGCCAGGTGAGGTCCTGTTGCACAAGGCAACGAGCGGTAGAACCACCAGAGCGGTACTACCGCGCGCCCCTGCAGTACTACCGCAGGGCAGGGCTCAACTAGGCTAGGAAGAGGCACGGACTAAATAAATTTCGTCCGTGACTACTTCCACTGAGTTTGGGACGTGCAAAAATCTGGCACGGTACTACCGCTCGCAGGGAGTGGTACTACCACGTAGGGGCGGAAGTAAAAAATTACTTCCACGCCTACTTCCGCGCGCGCCAGCGTTCTGGGGTAGAGGCAGCGGTACTACCGCTCGCGAGGAGTGGTACTACCGCGTGGCGCGGTACTACCTCTAGTCAGGGTGGTACTACCATGGGCCCCTACGGTACTACTGCTCCCGTGAGTAGTACTACCGCACGCCACAGAACCTATACCACTTGGAGGCCTTCATCTCGCAGCGACAAGGATAAACAGACGGTGCTCCAATGCAGCGAAGGAAAGGTGGTGCTAAGGAACAGATGTGTACGTGTTGATTCCACCCTAACCTTTCCGAAGCGGACCCCCTCTTAATAGTACGACTTTCCTATGACTCAAAATCCACCAAAAAGAAACGTAAAAAAACCGTCGTCTTCGATATGCTCCGAGGGGCACCGAATTGTCTTGTGCCTATACATGAGATATCTGAAATGCTCAATGCACACGATTAGTCCGCAAATGCACTGTCATCAATCACCAAAACCACATAGGGAGAAATATGCCCTTACAGATGTAGTATAGGAGGTGCTTGTTAATAACCCACAAGTATAAGGGATCAGTTGTACCCTCTTTCGATAAGTAAGAGTGTTGAACCCAACGAGGAGCTAAAGGTAGAACAAATATTCCCTCAAGTTCTATCGACCACTGATACAACTCTATGCATGCTTAACATTTGCTTTACCTAGAACAAGTATGAACTAGAAGTACTTTGTAGGTGTTGTAGGATAGGTTTGCAAGATAATAAAGAGCATGTAAATAGAAACTAGGGGCTGTTTAGATAAATAACAATTAAGTTAGTATAGCAAGTGTGGAAAAGTAGTGGTAGGAGTTGTAGAATTGTCCCTAAGTAATTGACTACGTTACTAGAACGATAGCAAGTTTATGTGGGAGAGACCATTGCTAGCATGTCATCCCTTACTTGGAATTCTATGCACTTATGATTGGAACTATTAGCAAGCATCCACAACTACTAATGTTCATTAAGGTAAAGCCCAACCATAGCATTAATATATATTGGTCCCCCTTCAATCCTGTATGCATCAATTTCTATGCTAGGCTGAAGCTGCTATCACCCTTGCCCTCCAATACATAGTCCTATCAACATACAAATAACCCTATGGTGTGATCCACACGCACCCATATGATGGCCACCATACGACCTCAACATAACCACAAGCAAATTAAACCAATCATAGCAATTCACCAATCACCGATAGGACAACAAAAATCTACTCAAGCATCATAGGGTGGCAACACATTATTGGATAATAATATGAAGCATAAAGCACCATGTTCATGTAGAGGGTACAGCGGGTTGCGGGAGAGTGGACCGCTGAATATAGATGGGGGAAGGTGATGGAGGTGTTGGTGAAGATGACGGAGTTGTTGGAGTAGATCGCCGTCACACGATGATTTGCCCTAACGTCATTTTGGCACCACCTGGAGAGAGGGGGAGAGAGCCCCTCCTTCTTATTCTTCCTTGACGTCCCCCCTAGATGGCAGAAGGGTTTCCCCTCTAGTCCTTGGCCTCCATGGCGGCGGAGGGGCGACAGCCCCTCCGAGATTGGATCTCTCTCTCTCTCTCTCTCTCCCTCTCTCTCTGTTTCTGCGTTTTGTTTTTTGGACTTTCACCGTTTCTTAAATTTCTGAAGATCCGTAACTCCGATTGGGCTAAAATTTTAACACGATTTTTATCCAGATATTATCTTTCTTGCAGCGAAAGAAGGGCACCAACCGCCTCACGGGGTGGCCACAAGCCTCCAGACATGCCCAGGGGAGGGGGCGCGCCCCTAGGGCTTGTGGGCCCCTTGGGCATCATCTCGGGTTGATTCCAATTCCCAAAAATAACATATATTCCAAAAAAAATCTCCGTAAGTTTTTATCGCATTTGGACATCGTTTGATATGGATATTATGCGAAACAAAAAACATGCAACAAACAGGAACTGGCACTGGGCACTGGATCAATATGTTAGTCCCAAAAATAGTATAAAAAGTTGCCAAAAGTATATGAAAGTTATAAAATATTGGCATGAAACAATAAAAAATTATAGATACGACGAAGACGTAACAGCATCCACAAGCTTAATTCCTGCTCGTCCTCGTGTAGGTAAATGATAAAAAAGATTATTTTTGACGTGGAATGCTACCTAGCATAATCTTGATCATATGATCTAATCATGGCATGAATATTAAGACACGAGTGATTCAAAGCAATAGTCTACCATTTGACATTAATACAATAATACTTAAAGCATACTAATAAAGCAATCATGTCCTTTCAAAATAACATGGCCAAAGAAAGTTATCCCTGCGAAATCATATAGTCTGGATATGCTCCATCTTCATCACATAAAGTATTTCATCATGCACAACCTCGATGACAAACCAAGAAATTTTTTCATACTTCTAATGTTCTCATGCTTTTTCAATTTTCACGCAATACATGAGCGTGAGCCATAGATATAGCACTATAGGTGGAATAGGATATGATGGTGGAGGTTGTGCAGAGAAGACAAAAAGGAGAAAGTATCACATCGACGTGGCTAATCAATTGGTAATGGAGATTCCCATCAATTGATGTCAATGCGAGGAGTAGGGATTGCCATGCGATGGATGCATTAAGAGTTATAACTGTATGAAAGCTCAAACTGAAAACTAAGTGGGTGTGCATCCAACTTTGTTGCTAATGAAGACCTCGGGCATTTGAGGATACCCATCATCGGAATATACAAGCCAAGTTCTATAATAAAAATTCCCACTAGTATATGAAAGTGATGACTCAAGAGATTCTCTATATGAAGAACATGGTGCTACTCTGAAGCATAAGTGTGGTAAAAGGATAGTAGCATTGCCCCTTCTCTCTTTTTCTATCATTTTTTGTTTTCTTTTTTCTATTTTTTTTGGGGGGGGGGCTCTCTCCTTTTTTTGGCCTCTTTTTTTCGTCTGGTGTCTCATCCCGACTTGTGGGGGAATCATAGTCTCCATCATCCTTTCCTCACTGGGACAATGCTCTAATAATGATGATCATCACACTTTTATTTACTTACAACTGAATAATACAACTCGATATCTAGAACAAAGTATGACTCTATATGAATGCCTCTGGCAGTGTACCAGGATGTGCAATGATCTAGCATAGCAAAGATATAAAAAAATAGACAAGCCATGAAAATATCATGTTAGCTATCTTACGATCATGACAATGAATGCTCAAGTCATGTATATGATGACGATGGAAGTTGCATGACAATATATCTCGGAATGGCTATGAAAATGCCATGATAGGTAGGTATGGTGGTTGTTTTGAGGAAGATATAATGAGGTTTATGTGTGATGGAGCGTATCGTATCACGGGGTTTGGATGCACCGGCGAAGTTTGCACCAACTCTTGAGGTGAGAAAGGGCAATGCACAGTACTGAAGAGGCTAGCAATGATGGAAGGGTGAGAGTGCGTATAATCCATGGACTAAACATTAGTCATAAAGAACTCACATAGTGATTGCAAAAATTTATTAGCCATCGAAGCAAAGTACTAATACGCATGCCCCTAGGGGGATAGATTGGTAGGAAAAGACCATCGCTCGTTCCCGACCACCACTCATAAGGAAGACAATCAAAAATAAATCATGCTCCGACTTCATCACATAACGGTTCACCATACGTGCATGCTTCGGAAATCACAAACCTTAACACAAGTATTTCTACCAATCCAAAATTACTCACTAGCATGACTCTAATATCACCATCTTTATATCGCAAAACTATTGCAAGGAATCAAACATATCATATTCAATGATCTACAAGTTTTTATGTAGGATTTTATGACTTAACCATGTGAATGACCAATTCTTGTTAACTCTCTAAATAGATATAAGTGAAGCATGAGAGTTTAATTCTTCTACAAAAGACATGCCCACGCTCAAACAAATATAAGTGACGCAAAAGAGCATTCTACAAATGGCGGTTTTCTATGTGTAGGGAAACATGCAATCCAAATTTCAAGAGATATAAGTGAAGCACATGAAGCATTCTATAAAGTCATACTCAAAATGTATAAGTGAAGTGCATGAAGCATTCTATAAATCAACCAAGGACTATCTCATACCAGCATGGTGCATTATTAAAATAAGAAGGAAAGCACACGACGCTCCAAAATTTACGCATATCATGTGACGAATAAAAATATAGCTCCAAGTAAAATTACCGATGATCGTTAGAAGAAAGAGGGGATGCCTTCATGGGCATCCCCAAGCTTCCCGAAGCTTAGGGTCTTGCCACTCCTTATTCCTTCATCCACCATGATCTCACCCAAAACTTGAAAACTTCAATCACACAAAACATAACAAAACCCTCATGAGATCTATTAGTATAATAAAGCAAATCACCATTTTAAGTACTATTGCAAATCCATTCATATTTTGTTTTTGCATTGTAGCTACTATATTATAACTTCTCCATGGCTTATATCACCGATAAAATCAATAGTTTTATCAAAACTAGCAAAACAATGCATCAAAAACAGAATCTGTCTAAAAACAGGACAATATGTAGTAATCTGAAAATTCACCATACTTATTTAACTCCAAAAATTCTGAAAAATTAGGAAAAAATAAATAATTTGTATATAAGTACTATGTAAAACTTTCAGAAACTTTTGACATTCCAGTAAAAAATGTAAATTCACACGCTACAGCCAAAGTTTCTGTTTTTCCACTACGCATACCAAACAAGCAATCTAAATCCTAAAGGCAAATCTTGGGACATTATTTTTATAATACAATGGATTTGTACAAGGGGATAATTAATTTTGTTGAAAAGTTTCTATAATTCAAGATTTGCAAAGTTCCCATGGGCATGAACAAAGTTCAAGGAGCTCCCCCACTTCAACGGTGCTCGTCTTTCTTACTTTCGCTTTCCTTTTTGAAAAGTTTTAGGTCCACCACTTTATGTTTTTGTTTCTAAACTTTTTAAAATCACTCAATAGAAATAACTGACTCTCTAAAACTTCTGGGTTATCTCCCTGGCAACGCTTTCTTTAAAGCCATTAAGCTACACATATAGTGCTCAAGTAATGGATCCACCCGGATCCCAAGGTATATCAAAGCCAATTTTAATTAGCAATGATTTGTAATTTAGTATTGGGCACAAAGTAATATATATCATGCAACAATGAAGTCTAACTCTCTTCCTATGCATCGGCATGTCATAAAAGAATAATTCATGCACACAAAGTAAAGGCAAACACATAGCATAAACAATTTCTTGCAATTTTATTGTATTGGAAACATAGAGAGGCGGAGATGTAGTTCCTCTCTCATAATAATTGCAAGTAGGAGCAAGCACATGCATATTTGATACGTCCATTTTGCATCATGTTTTCCTACTTTTATTTATGATGTTTTTATGCATAATAATGCTTTTTGGAGTAATTCTAATGCCTTTTCTCTGATAATATGCAAGGTTCACACAAAGAGGGAGAATACCGGTAGCTAGAATTCTGGACCTGGAAAAGCTACGTCAGGCCACCTATTCTACACAACTCGAAATGAGCCCAAACTTCACAGATATTTTTATGGAATATATAAGAATTATTAGAGCAAATAACTATCAGAGGGGGCCCACCAGGTGGGCACAACCCACCTGGGCATGCCAGGGCCCCCAGGCGCGCCCTGGTGGGTTGTGCCCTCCTCGGTGACAACCCACAAGTATAGGGGATCGCAACAGTTTTCGAGGGTAGAGTATTCAACCCAAATTTATTGATTCGACACAAGAGGAGCCAAAGAATATTCTCAAGTATTAGCAGCTGAGTTGTCAATTCAACCACACCTGGAAACTTAATATCTGCAGCAAAGTGTTTAGTAGCAAGGTAATATGATAGTAGTGGTAACGGTAGCAAAAGGTAATAGTAGTAAAAGTAGTGTTTTTGGTATTTTGTAGTGATGATAGCAATAGCAACGGAAAAGTAAATAAGAGAAGAACAATATATGGAAAGCTCGTAGGCAATGGATCGGTGATAGAGAATTATGCCGGATGCGGTTCATCATGTAATAGTCATAACCTAGGGTGACAGAGAACTAGCTCCAGTTCATCAATGTAATGTAGGCATGTATTCCGAATATAGTCATACTTGCTTATGGAAAAGAACTTGCATGACATCTTTTGTCCTACCCTCCCGTGGCAGCGGGGTCCTTACGGAAACTAAGGGATATTAAGGCCTCCTTTTAATAGAGTACCGGAACAAAGCATTAACACATAGTGAATACATGAACTCCTCAAACTACGGTCATCACCGGTAAGTATCCCGATTATTGTCACTTTGGGGTTAACGGATCATAACACATAATAGGTGACTAAAGACTTGCAAGATAGGATCAAGAACTCTCATATATTGATGAAAACATAATAGGTTCAGATCTGAAATCATCGCACTCGGGCCCTAGTGACAAGCATTAAGCATAGCAAAGTCATAGCAACATCAATCTCAGAACATAGTGGATACTAGGGATCAAACCCTAACAAAACTAACTCGATTACATGATAAATCTCATCCAACCCATCACCGTCCAGCAAGCCTATGATGGAATTACTCACGCACGGCGGTGAGCATCATGAAATTGGTGATGGAGGATGGTTGATGATGACGATGGCGACGGATTCCCCTCTCCGGAGCCCCGAACGGACTCCAGATCAGCCCTCCCGAGAGGTTTTAGGGCTTGGCGGCGGCTCCGTATCGTAAAACGCGATGAATTCTTCTCTTTGATTTTTTTCTCCCAGAAACACAATATATAGAGTTGGAGTTGGAGTCGGAGAGGCACTAGGGGGCCCACGAGGTAGGGGGCGCGCCCTACGGGGGCAGGCGCGCCCCCCACCCTCGTGGACAGGTGGTGGGCCCCTTGGCCTTCATCTTTTGCAGGTAATTTTTATATTTTCCAAAAAGTTGCTCCGTGAAGTTTTAGGTCATTCCGAGAACGTTTGTTTCTGCACATAAATAAAACCATGGTAATTCTGCTGAAAACATCGTCAGTCCGGGTTAGTTCCATTCAAATCATGCAAGTTAGAGTCCAAAACAAGGGCAAAAGTGTTTGGAAAAGTAGATACGACGGAGATGTATCATTCGGCCCACCTCCGGTGCGCCTCTTCTGGTGTATAAATCATTTTGACCTAGAAAAAATAAGGGGAGGACTTTCGAGACGAAGCGCCATCGTCTCGAGGCGAAACTTGGGCAGGAGAACTTTTTCCCTTCGACGGAGCGATTCTGCCGGGGGAACTTCCCTCCCGGAGGGGGAAATCATCATCATCATCATCACCAACAACTCTCCCATCTTGGGGAGGGCAATCTCCATCAACATCTTCAACATCACCATCTCCTCCGAAGCCCTAGTTCTTCTTTAGTGTTCAATCTTTGTACCGACACTGGTGCAGTGACGTGCTATACAAACTATTTTTAAGCCCTTTCCACGATGGCGTTTGGAACCGTCGCCAAGTGAGTGTGGGCGATAGGGGGGTCCTTCCCACATGACCCAGAAACCGTCGCGGATAGGCCCTCCTGGCACATAGGCTAGGGCAAAATGAGCTCGTGTGCGATCTGGCGAGGCATCAAAACCAAATCGTTTCTGTTCATATGTACATCCCACACGGTGAATCCCAGAAAAACATTTCCGTTCGTATGTATATCACACACAGTTTTTTGTGTGGAAATGTTTGTGCAAGGTGGCCTAACGCAAACAGTTCTCTGCTGGAAGTCATGTGTGATTGTTAGTTGATCGAACACACCTACTTTTTAGAAACCGTGTGGGTTGTTTGAGTTCATCGCCCATGGTGCTGTCTAAGTAACTGTCTGCAATAGAAAACCCCAATAAGCAAGGTAATTAGCCTATTATTGATAATCCATGTAGTAATCAAATTGATATTTCTTATAAAACACACCAGATATTTCATATATGTATAACGGCAACCAAGATTTCATAATCTAATTACATCAGATAGCTTCGGCACTCAGTTACACCATTACACAACAGCACCAAGTTTCACATGCAACATCGAAAATCTTTGGAAAGTAGCATCATACACGGTAAATTGAAAGATGAATCTCATATTGGAAACTGCAGAAGCGGAAGGTAAATATTGAGCCTTCAGTGATGTTGGATGTCCTGAAACTTTAGGCTTGTGGCTATGGATAATTGCCTACCCAACCTTCATCCTCTTCAGGAAGACTTCAATATTGTATCATGGGTGTTGAATGAATACCTTCCTCGCCTCTTGACCATGCAGTTGGTTTGAGAGGTAATCATCGGTGAACTGCTTTGAAAAGTACTAAAAGCAAAGATATACATAAATCGCTGTTATAAATTTTGAAATGGCGCAAGGGGTAAAAACAAGGTAAAAGAGTTAGTACCATCCTATAATGGACTGATGTCTTCTTCATTGTGCAAACAAAGATCTTGCTGTTATTCGTCGCAAGTTTCTTCATCCTAACAATCTTTCTGAGTTTTTTGACTTGATTGATTTTCATGGACATCTCATTTCCCCATATGCAAAATGGGCCGAATAGTGGGTCTAAGCCTCTAATAGCAGGACCTACATGTGCAAGACTGAATTGTAAGAAACCTAAATATTAGAATGATTCCTGCAACTGCACAATAATGTGCTATTAGCGGAAGGACCTTGCATGAGCAAACCTCGATGGTAAACCACAGTGTCTCCCATTGTTTCCCTGCAACACACATAATGAGGATCTTGATCAGGTTAACTGAGATACTACTAGTAGAATATGTATTGAGTACAACCAAATTTGATTAATTTCTCACATGCATAACAATACAAAATTGTACCCACAACAAATGAAAATCAAATTACAGAATTGAACCAAACAGTTAAATGGACAACAGACCAAATGAACCAAAACAGTTAACTGGGCACAACATTGCAGAATAGAAACATGTACTCCCTCCATTCCCTTATACAAGGTAAAAATTAATGACTGCTTTGCAAGCCAACTTTTCTTTTTGTTAACCAGGATCATTAATACACCCGTATGCATGCAAGGAATGAATGAGAAGGAAGTAGCACAGTGTCATTATGACTACATGCATGCAATATTAAAAAAGTTGGTAGTATGACGAAACATCATTAATTTTTTCCTCAATTACTGTTAGTGGCCTTGTATAGATGCAAAATGTATTTTTCATAGTGGCCTTGTATAAGGGAATGGAGGGAGTAAGAGAAGATAAGACAGTTAACAAAACAAAGAATGCTTGAGAACAGTACTACGAAATGTAGCAATTGTTGGCCCAAACTGTTAACTAAACATTACATTTCAGTGGACCAAACTATTAACTGAACATTACATTTCAGAGGACCAAACTGTTAACTGGACATCAAATTGCGTACTAACATTACAGAGGACAAATCACTAGAAGCCACTGGCGGTGGCCTCGAGAAAACAACTCGAACTATATTCTAAAGTAGACAACCGCGTCGCGGTGTCAACGATGGCCTCGAACACGAGGTGCTCCTCCAAGATCTGGCGATCGGCACGCATGGCAGCCATAGTGACCTCATGCGCGTGCGGCCGCGATTTGGTTCTCCGCTGGCAGATGCTACTAAGCTCCACGTTATACTACGTGCAAAATGGTTGTGGGCGGCACTTAATTGGAGGACGGGGACAGTGATTTTGGCGGAAGGTATCGCACCACCGGTTGGGGCATGTGGGACGGGGAAGGAGGAGGATAGTGTGGGTGGGGTGTGGATTACCTGACCATATCGATGAGGCCGCACAACAAGAAGAAGGGTCATCTATGAGGAGGCGACACAGTAAGAAGAAGGTTCGCTGGCGAGGAGGCGGCACTGCAACAAGAAGGATCGCCGGCGAGGAGGCGGCGCTGCAAGAAGAAGGGTAGCCGGCGAGGAGGCGACGCTGCAAGAAGAAGGGTCGCCGACGAGGAGGCTGAGCTGCCAGTAAGCAGCGTTGAAGGTTTGAACATGGAAAGCAAGGAGGAACATTGGAAATGTGGCTTTTGGTGGAGGTAGGGGGCGGGGAGATAGATATTTCCGCGGTGGTAGAAAAATTTTGCTTGGTGCCGCAAGAAACTGGCGCGCAAGTGTGGTTCAAGCGCGGGCGGTGGACTGTAGATGACGAAGCTTCCTACGTAAGCTAGACAAGACGGTGCGCCAAGATATTTTATATCGCATCCCACACGATTCTTTCTAGTAAACTGTTTGTGGTATACCTAATTTTTTCATTATGTTTTGAAAGACAAAATGGTGTTACGGAGGTAAAGGATGGTGTTTGAATTGCTAGAACATTTATGTATGGTGAACATGCAACTACATGAGTGTCGTGTTTAAATTTGGAATTATTCCGGGTTCGTTTGGCATTTTTATGCATTAATTAAGTTTCTAGGAATTTAATGTGCATAATTCAAATTTGAACTACAAGCACATGCTCCAGTGCACCAAAGTTTGTTGAAAAATCACATGTGTGTCTTTGGGTGAGTTTATAGGTCCCATGCAAGAAATGGGAATGAAATTTAAACATCTCGGTGTCATGGCTCGATCGGGAACGTTGAGAAACTTGGTTTTAAATTCCTAGAAATTCAAAACTCGCCTGAAAATCATGAAACTTGGCATGGTGTCATTTCGTGGCACCAACATGCCGTGGTAAAAAATTTGGCCGCATTTGGACAAGTTTTGGTATAAGCTTCTTGCAAATGGGAGCTTCTCTCGAGAAGACTCGTGGTTCCCGAGGGGGCACGTGTCACCTTTGTGTGCGAAATGATATAGGCTGCCTCCCCCCTTGATTTTTTACAGAGGCAACATGGAACTATATGAGTGTCGTGTTAAAATTTGGAATTATTCTGGGTCTGTTTGGACTTTTTTATACATTAATTGAATTTTTGGCCATTTAATGTGCATAATTTAAATTTGAACTACAAGCACATGCTCCAGTGCACCAAAGTTGGTTGAAAAATGACATGTGTGTCCTTGGGTGAATTTCTAGGTCCTATGCAAGAAATGGGAATGCAATTCAAACATCTGGGCGTCGTGGCTCGCCGGAAACATTAAGAAACTTGGTTTTTTAATTCATGTAAATCCAAAACACACATGAAAATCATGAAACTTGGCATGGTGTCATGACATGGCACCAACATGCTGTGGTAAATTTTTTGGCCGAATTGGGACAAGCTTTGGTATAGGCTTCTTGCAAACCGGAGCTTCTCTCAAGAAGGCTCGTGGATCCGAGAGGGAACGTGCCACCTCCGTGTGCAAAACGACATACACTGCCTTCTCCCGCCTTAATTTTTTTTACACAGGTAGGTTAGACCAAATAGAAGTATCGTGCTAAATTTTGAAATTATTTCGGGTTCGTTTGGCCTTTTTTATACATTAATTGAATTTTTGGGCATTTAATGTGCATAATTCAAATTTGAACTACAAGCACATGCTTCAGTGCACCAAAGTTGGTTGAAAAATCACATGTGTGTCCTTGGGTAAATTTGTAGGTCCCATGCAATAAATGGGAATGGAATTCAAACATTTGGGTGTCGTGCCTCGGTTGGAAATATTGAAAAACTTGGTTTTTTAATTCTTGTAAATCCAAAACACGCCTGAAAATCATGAAACTTGGCATGGTGTCATGACATGGCACCACCATGATGTGGTAGTTTTTTTGGCCGAATTGGGACAAGCTTTGGTATAAGGTTCTTGCAAACTGGAGCTTCTCTCAAGAAGGCTCATGGTTCTGAGAGGGAACGTGTCACCTCCGTGTGCAAAACGACATACAATGCCTTCTCCCACCTTGATTTTTTTACACAGGCAGCTTAGACCAAATAGGACTTTCGTGCTAAATTTTGGAATTATTCTGGGTTTGTTTGACCTTTTCATACATTAATTGATTTTCCAGGCATTTAATGCACACAATTCAAATTTGAAGTACAAGCACATGCTCCAGTGCGCAGAAGTTAGTTGGAAAATCATTTATGTGTACTTGGGTGAACTTCTAGGTCCCATGGAAGAAGTGGGAATGGAATTCAAACATCTGGGCGTCTTAGCTCGGCCAGAAACATCAAGAAACTTGGTTTTAAAATTCACGTAAATCCAAAACTCGCCTGAAAATCATGAAACTTGGCATGGTGTCATGACATGGCACCAACATGCTGTGGTAATTTTTGTGTCCGATTTACGAAGGCGCACACATTAACAATCAACAATGTCATTTCGAAATAAGTGATGTCATATTACAAATCGGAAACACAAGTATTATTGAAACCGTGGGCATTCTACTTACCAATTACGTGCCGCCACGCATCCCCTTTTTTATTGGCTAGGAGGTACCATGCGGGGTAGCTATTTGAGTTCGGGAGGCATGTGATCAGACCCATTGCATGTGCTCATCGGGAAGAGAGCCCTTTGACCTCTATCAGCCGCCCACCTCCCTCCCAATGTATCCATTAATGGTGCCCGAGCCCCTATTTCACGGTGTGGCTATGTCTCACTCGACTGAGATTTAAGAGAAAAAAAAGAAAATATGAAAAGAAAGTTTTGCACGGAACTTGATATAAGATCCGATGGACCTATATAGCGTCGACTACGACTTATAGCAAGACTGATGAACATAAGGACGATGACAGTGGATAATAATTGTCTTACATATTTAGGAAGATAATTAAAAAAGCCACATGCGGCAACGCCTAAAATACATAAGGGCAAAAGAAGAAGGAAGAAAACGATCTGGCTCACTGATCTCTACTTTCTTGATGTGTTGCTACAGGCCGCGAGAACTAGTCTCTGCGGCGAGCGGCGATGAGCTCTTTCATGTCCTCAAGATGCTGCTTGCGAACATCCACGTATTCCTCGACCAACCTTTTGCGCTTGATGCAAAGCATGGCATTCTCGTCCATAAGTTTTTGGACGATTACGTCGGTCCTCTTCAATAAGGGAGTGGTCTCCTCTTGCTGCTCTGCACTTTCGACGATCTTTGCCCTTAGCAGGTCGCGCTCTGCCCGGAGCTTCACATTGCCCTCTCTTAGTTGTCAGATGACGCCGGTAGCCTGTTCAAACGAAGCTTTCATGTCGTCCTACAACCTCGCCCAGCCGGAGATTTGATCCATATGGCTATGGACGATCGCATGCATGCGCCTGTAAGAGTCAGTGCCTGCCCGTGAGACATTTTCCCAGGCCACCGCGGCACGGGAGGACATCTCTGCTGCATTCATGGCGCGGCAGGAAATCTCTGCTGCTTCTGCGGCGCGGCCGGACCAGTCTGCTACACCGACGGCGTGGCGGGACCTCCGTGCTGCTTTGGCAGTGCGGTGGGACCTCTGTGCTACTACGGTCGCGTGGCGGGATATGTCGGCTGCTTTCACGGCGAGGTGGGACATCTCTCGTGCTTCTGCTTCCATGCTCGCCTCTCCCTGGTGGAAATCTCTCGACCCAGAACTCATGCTGGCCATGGCAGACGGAAGGGAATGATGATGAATGACCTGTTTGTTTTTGTGGATGAGGAGTTGATGATGAATGTGCAGTTATCTTGGAGTGGTAGTATTTATAACCGAGTACTAGTATGCTCCTAAGTGGGAAATCGTTTAGGTATTGATCGGTGTGAACAAGTTTGCAATTAAATATAGTGTGGTCATAATTTGGAATGTGACGGGACGCAGGCTCAAAATTTATTGACGGTTCTATAATTTCTAAATGTGGCACTATTCCTGGACGGCGTAACATGGGCACGCTTTCTCAGCCATGTAGGTGGCGTTTGCACTATAGGGTGCACCGTAATAGGCAATGTCAGCACACATCTTGTTCCAACAACCATGCGCGCTCATTATTACCATCGCGCACGCTTCTTTTAATTAGAATGTGTGCCCGTCTAGCGCACACACGTTGATCTGTCTAACTGTTTCTATTTGTTGTGGCTAATTGCAAACAGTTCATCTGTGTGAAATGTATGCCGTCAATCGCAGACACTTTGATTTGGCTAACCGTTTCTATTGTGTTTCCTAATCACAAATAGTTAATCCTTCTAAAGCGTATGCCCTCAACCGCACACACCTTCATCTGGCTGCCCGTTTCTATTGTTCCGCCTCATCACAACAGTTAATCCGAGTGAACTGTATGCATATATCGCACACGCCTTCATCTGGCTTCTTGTTTCTGTTTTTCTTCCTCATCGCAAACAGTTAATTGAACTGAACCATATGCCCTGCGTGGCACAAGCAACTAAAATCGCAATCGTGTTTGATGGCTCTGCTATCGCAAATGTTTTGCATATTTTTAGACAGTTGTTTTATATCACCGTTTGCAATTAATGCATTGCACACAGTTTTGTCAAAGGGTTTCTGGTTGTAGTGTCGCATTAGCAGCGTCCTGCAGTAGTGCGGAACCTTAGATTGGTGCTTGTGAGTGACTAGTAGTGTTGATTACATCTTGTAGTTGATTACTATATGGTTTATCTCGTGGAAGATTATATGTTCAGATCCACTATGGTATTTAATACCCCTCTGATCTTGAGAATGATTATCATTTGTGAGTAGTTACTTTTGTTCTTGAGGTCACGGGAGAAATCTTGTTGCAAGTAATCATGTGAATTTGATATGTGTTTGATATTTTGATGGTATGCATGTTGTGATTCCCTTGGTGGTGTCATGTGAACGTCGACTAGATGGTACTTCACCTCATTAGGGCCTAAGGGAATGCATTGTTGAGTAGTTATTAGATGATGGGTTGCGAGAGTGACAGAAGCTTAAACCCTAGTTTACGCGCTACTTCGTAAGAGACTGATTTGGATCCAAAAGTTTAATGCTATGGTTAGATTTTATCTTAATACTTTTCTCATAGTTGCGGATGCTTGCGAGGGGGTTAATAATAAGTAGGAGGTTTGTTCAAGTAAGAACATCACCTAAGCACCGGTCCAGCCACATATCAAATTATCAAAGTAGAGAACACGAATCAAACCAACATGATGAAAGTGACTAGATGAAATTCCCGTGTACCCTCAAGAACACTTTTCTTATCATCAGAGACCGTCTTTGCCTATCCTTTTCCTTAAAAGGATTGGGCTACCTTGCTGCAGTTTTGTTGCTGTTACCGTTACTTGCTCGTTACAAATTATCTTGCTATCAAACTACTCGTTACTTATAATTCCAGTGCTTGCAGAAAATACCTTGCTGAAAACTACTTGTCATTTCCTTCTGCTCCTCGTTGGGTTCGACACACTTACTCATCGAAAGTCTATGATTGATCCCCTATACTTGTGAGTCATCAAGGCTCTTTTCTGGCGCTGCTGCTGGGGAGTGAAGCACTCTTGGTTAGTGCAAATCGGTAAGGAAAAATTACTATTACGTGCTGAAATTTATTGTCACTTGTTACTATGGAGAACAATCCTTTGAGGGGTTTGTTTGGGGTATCTTCACCTTGAACAGAACCACAATTAGTTTCCCCTCAACCTACTGCACCTACTGAAAATATTGGCTATGAGATTCCTTCGGGTATGATAGAATAACTGCTAGCTAATCCTTATGCACGAGATGGAACCGAACATCCTGATATGCACTTGATATATGTGGATGAAATTTGTGGATTATTTAAGCTTCCAGATTTACTCGGAGATGAAGCTAAGAAGAAGGTTTCCCCTTTATCTTTGAAGAGAAAAGCATTGGCATGGTATAGGCTATGCGATGATATTGGATCTTGGAATTGGAATCGTTTGAAATTGGAATTTCACCAAAAAAATATCCTATGCGTCTAGTCAATCGTGATCGGAATTACATATATAATTTTTGGCCCCGTGAAGGAGAAAGTATCGCTCTAGCTTGGGGGAGGCTTAAGTCAATGTTATATTCATGACCCAATCATGAGCTCTCAAGGGAAATTATCATTCAGATTTTTTATGCTCGACTTTCTCGTGATGATCAATCCATGCTTGATACTTCTTGTACTGGTTCTTTTATGAAGAAGACTATTGAATTCAGGTGGGAACTTTTAGAAATAATTAAATGCAACTCTAAAGATTGGGAACTCAACGAAGGTAAAGAGTCATGTATTAAGCTCAAGTTTGATTGTGTTAAACCTTTTATGAATACCAATGTTTTTCAAAAGTTTAGCACTAAATTTGGACTTAACTCTGAGATAGTAGCCTCTTTTTGTGAATCATTTGCTTCTCACGTTGATCTCCCTAAAGAGAAGTGGTTTAAATATCACCCACCGATTAAAGAAGAAATTAAGGAACCAATAATAGCTAAAGATGAAACTTTATTTATAATGTTGAGCCAGTTGTTCCTACTGCTTATATTGAAAACCCACATTTTCCTGTTAGGATAAAGGAACATGCTAAGGTTTCAACCGTGGTTAATAAAAGTTATATTAGAGCACCCAAACCTGCTGAACAAATCAAGGTAGAACCTACTGTTGCTATGGTTAAAGATCTCTTGGTATAAGATATAGATGGGCATGTTATTTACTTCTGTGATGAAGCTGCTAGAATTGCCAAACTAGATGAGAAAGATAAACATAGACCTGTTTAGCATGCATGTTGTCTCAATCAAAATAGGTGATCACCGTTATCATTGTTTATGTGATTTGGGTGCTAGCATGAGTGCTATTCTTTTTACCTTATATCAAGAAATTATGAATGATATAGCACCGGCTGAAATAGAAGACATAGATGTTACTATTAAACTTGCTAATAGAGACACCATCACACCACTTGGGATTGTTAGAGATGTTGAAGTCTAGTGTGGGAAAATATCCTACATATTTTCTAGTTCTTGGTTCCCCACAATATGACTTTTGTCCCATTATCTTTGGTAGACCTTTCTTGAACACCGTTAATGCTAAAATAGACTGTGAGAAACAAACCGTCGGTGTTAGTTTTGGTGATGAGTCTCATGAATTTAATTTTTCTAAGTTTAGTAGAAAGCATTAAGAAAGAATTTCCTAGTAAGCATGAAATAATTGGTCTTGCTTCTTTTGTCGTGCCTCCTACTAATCCTCTAGAACAATATTTGCTAGACCATGAAAAAGATATGCATATGCATGAAAGAAATGAGATAGATAAAATTTTCTTTGAACAACGACCTCTACTTAAACACAATTTGCCTATTGAAACTCGAGGAGGTCCTCCTCCACCTAAAGGTGATCCCGTGTTTGAATTAAAACAATTGCTAGACACTTTGAAATATGCTTATCTTGATGAGAAAAAGATATATCCTGTTATTATTAGTGCTAACCTTTCAGAACATGAAGAAGAAAGATTATTGAAAATTCTGAAGAAGCACCGAGATGCTATTGGATATACTCTTGATGATCTTAAGGGCATTAGTCCCACTCTCTGTTAGCAAAATATTAATATGGAGCCTGATGCTAAACCCGTTGTTGATCATCAACGATGTTTAAATCCTAAGATGAAAGAAGTGGTAAGAACTGAAATACTGAAGCTTCTGGAAGCAGGTATAATTTATCCCATAATTGATAGTAGATGGGTAAGTCCCATTCATTGTGTCCCTAAGAATGGAGGTATTACTATTGTTTCTAACTATAAAAATGAACTTATTCCACAAAGAATTGTCACCGGCTATAGAATGGCAATTGATTTTAGAAAATTAAATAAAGCAACTAGAAAAGATCATTACCCTCTGCCTTTTATTGATCAAATGCTAGAAAGATTATCTAAGCACACACATTTTTGCTTCCTAGATGGATATTATTGTTTTTCTCAAATACCTATTTCACAAGCTGATCAAGAGAAAACCATCCTTACTTGTCCTTTTGGAACTTATGCTTATAGACGTATGCCTTTTGGTTTATGCAATGCACCTGGTACCTTTCAAAGATGTATGACTACCATATTCTCTGATTTTTGTGAAAAGATTGTTGAGGTTTTCATGGATGATTTTCCATTTATAGAACTTCTTTTGATGATTGCTTAAGCAACCTTGATCGAGTTTTGCAGAGATGCGAGCAAACTAATCTCGTCTTGAATTGGGAGAAGTGCCACTTTATGGTTAATGAAGGTATTGTCTTGGGGCATAAAATTTTTGAACGAGGTATTGAGGTGGATAAAGCTAAAGTTAATGCAACTGAGAAAATGCCATGTCCCAGAGATATTAAAGGTATTCGTAGTTTCCCCAGTCATGCTAGTTTCTATAGGAGATTTATTAAAGACTTCTCTAAAATTTCTAGGCCTCTTACAAATCTTTTACAAAAGGATGTCCCATTTGTTTTTTATGATGATTGTGTAGAAGCCTTTGAGACACTTAAGAAAGCCTTAATTTCTCCACCTATTATTCAACCACCTGACTGGAACTTGCCTTTTGAAATTATGTGTGATGCTAGTGATTATGCTATTGGTGCTGTTCTAGGACAAAGAGTTGATAAGAAATTAAATGCTATTCATTATGCTAGTAAAACCCTAGATAGTGCCCAACGCAATTATGCTACTGCTGCAAAAGAATTCTTGACACTTGTGTTTGCTTGTGATAAATTCAGATCTTACATTGTTGATTCCAAAGTGATTGTTCAGACCAATCATGCTGCTATAAAATATCTTATGGAAAAGAAAGATGCTAAACCTAGGCTCATTAAGTGAGTTCTCTTGCTACAAGAATTTCACTTACATATCACTGATAGAACAGGAGCTGAGAACCCCGTAGCTGATAACTTGTCTAGGTTAGAAAATATTCTTGATGACCCACAACCTATTAATGATAGTTTTCCTGATGAGCAATTAGCCGCAATAAATGTTTCTCATAACACTCCTTGGTATGCTGACTATGCTAATTATATTGTTGCTAAATATATACCACCTAGCTTCACTTACCAGCAAAAGAAAAAATTCTTTTATGATTTAAGACATTACTTTTGGGATGACCCACATCTTTATAAAGAAGGAGTAGATGGTATTATTAGACGTTGTGTGCCTGAGCATGAACAGGGACAAATCCTATGGAAATGTCACTCCAAAGTTTACAGAGGGCATCATGCAGGAGACATAACTGCTCACAAGGTACTGCAATCTGGTTTTTATTGCCTACTCTCTTCAAGGATGCTTGTAAGTTTGTTTTATCTTGTGATGAATGTCAACGAAATGGTAATATTAGTAAGCGTCAGGAAATGCCTAGGAATTATTCACTTGCTGTTGAACCATTTGATGTTTGGGGTTTCGATTACATGGGACCTTTTCCTTCCTCTAGTGGGTATACACATATTTTGGTTGCTGTTGATTATGTTACTAAGTGGGTAGAAGCTATTCCGACTAGTAGTGCTGATCAGAACACCTCTATTAAAATGCTTAAAGAATTTATTTTCCCAAGGTTTGGAGTCCCTAGATATTTAATGACTGATGGTGGTTCACACTTTATTCATAGTGCTTTTCGTAAAATGATTGCTAAGTATGATGTTAACCATAGAATTGCATCCCCCTATCATCCTCAGTCTAGTGGTCAAGTTGAACTTAGCAATAGAGAAACAAAATTAATTTTACAAAAAGCTGTCAATAGGTCCCGAAAGAATTGGTCTAAGAAATTAGATGATGCACTTTGGGCTTATAGAACAGCATTTAAAAATCCTATGGGTATGTCTCCTTAACAAATGGTTTATGTTAAAGCTTGTCATTTGCCTCTTGAGTTAGAACATAAAGCATATTGGGCAATCAAAGAACTCAACTATGATTTCAATCTTGACGGTGAAAAGAGGTTATTTGATATTAGCTCACTAGATGAATGGAGAACCTAGGCTTATGAAAATGCCAAGTTATTTAAAGAAAAAGTGAAAAGATGGCATGATAAAAGAATTCAAAAGCATGAGTTCAAAGTTGGAGAATATGTTCTTTTGTACAACTCGCGTTTCAGATTCTTTGCAAGAAAACTTCTCTCCAAATGGGAAGGACCTTATGTTCTCGAAGAAGTTTATCGATCTGGAGCCATTAAAATAAATAACTCCGAAGGCACTAATCCGAAGGTTGTGAACGGGCAAAGAATAAAACACTATATCTCAGGTACGCCCATTAATGTTGAAAGAAATATTATCCAAACTATGACACCGGAAGAACACATAAAATAAACCTTCCGAAACACTCCAGAATCATGAAAAAAGAGGAGGTATGTGATACAGTAAGTAAACGAACTCCGAAAAATCCACAAAAATATTTTCTGTCAGTTTTGGAATATATTAAAAATTAGGAAAATAAGAAACAACTAGGAAGGCACCCTTGGTGGGCACAAGACACCAGGGCGCGCCTGGCAAGCCAGGCGCGCCCAGGTGGGTTGTGCCCACCTCAGGTACCTTTCGGACTCCGTTTTTCTCCCGTTTGCTTGTTTCCCAAGATAAAAAAATCTTTATATACCCCTCGAACCTATTAACCACCGTATCACGGAGAAATCTCTTGTTCTTCTTTCTCATTGTTTTCTGACTGATCTGAAAACATGTCTTCTCAAGATTCAGCGGAGGATTGTCCAGTTTCTTATCGGCCTTTGAATAAAAATATCTTCAAGGATACCTATCCCTATATATGGTATACGGACGAGGAAGACGGAGATGAACTAGTCCCTCCTCGCTTTGAGCAAGAAAGCAAGGAGGCATTATGCAAAAGGATAATAAAGCTGTAGATAGAGAATGATGAGTTGAGGATGGATAATTTCGCCCTCAGACGCAAGTTAGAGAAAGAGAAGGACAAACACACTACCTCGCCACAACCTCCTTCTTCATCACCAAAGGAGACTTGAGTATTGGGTATGGGCACTCCCCTTGGCTTGTACCAAGCTTGGGGGGAGGTGCCCCGATATCGTATCACCTCCATTATCTTGTGCCTTTAATTATCTTAGTTCAGTCCTTAGTTATCTTTTGCTTTAGTTGAATAAAAGTTTAGTTTGATCCTTTCTTTTCGAGTGTTTGCTTAGTGATCTATCCTTGTAATCGTGTGCTAGATATACAATAAAGTTTAGTTTGACTTTTGCTTTCTTTATTTTCAAGTTTAATAAAAAGAAAGGAAATAAATTAAAAATATCATATGCTAATCTTATGGTAAGTAATGACATCACATAAGCAAGAGTATAATTAGTATTATTGGAGATTGACAAACATAGCATTGGTCAATGATGCAATTCATGAAAGAATTAATAAGGGAAGAGAAGATTCACACCCAAATACACTATCTTGGACATCTTTTATGATTGTGAGCCCCCATCAAAATATTATATGCCAAAATTGTTGACGTTGGACAAGGAAGACAACATAATGATTTATGTTTGTTCATATTCACATAGAAGTTATATTGTCATAGATCCTTTAACATGTGGTGCTTGCCCCCATCTTTGCTAGCCAAAAATTCCGCACTAAGTAGAGATACTACTTGTCCATCCAAAACCCTTAAACTGAATCTTGTTTTGAGATTCCACTATACCTACCTATGGATTGAGTAAGATCCTTCAAGTAAGTTGCCATCGGTGCAATAAGGCAATAAAATTGCTTCTAATTGGGTTAGATCATTTAGTGTAAGAGAAAATTGAGTGTTGTACAAACTTGTGATGGCAAAGAATAAAAGTGACAGACCGCATAACAAAGATTGCTATCATAAGGGGCAATATAACGTGACGTTCTTTTGCACTAAGAGATTGAGCATACAACCAAAAAGCGCATGTCAACCTCTACTTCCCTCTGCGAAGGGCCTATCTTTGACTTTTATGTATTTACTTTTGTGTAAGAGTTAATGTATCTATCTCTATTCCTTTTTACTTTCTCTTTTGGCAAGCACCATGTGGTGAGGAAAGATCTAGGCACATATATCCAGTTGGATGTGGGTGGACATGAGTTATTATTGTTGACATAACCCTTGAGGTGAATACATTGGGAGGCGAAACTATAAGCCCCTATCTTTCTATGTGTCTGGTTGAAACTTTTTGCTCATGTGTATGCAATGAGTGTTAGCAATTATAGAAGACTATATAAAGGTTGAGTATGTGGACTTGCCAAAAGGCTCCGATACGTGATCCTTCCTGAAAAGATGATGAATTGTACTTGCAAAATTGACTGAGAACATAGTTTGTTGATTTTCAATAGAGTTTATGCTTTATACTTCGATGTTGTGATGAATTGTTACTTGTTCATGAGAAGTTTATGATAAAACTTATGTGATAAAAGTTCTATAATAAAGTGTGTTGCTGTTATAATAATATACATGATGCTTCTATGTCTATATTTTGTTTTTATCGACACTTCTCTCTCTAAGCATGTGGACATGTTTTTCAATTTTGGTTTTCGCTTGAGGGCAAGTGAGGTCTAAGCTTGGGGGAGTTGATACGTCCATTTTGCATCATGTTTTCCTACTGTTATTTATGATGTTTTTATGCATAACAATGCTTTTTGGAGTAATTCTAGTGACTTCTCTCTCATAATATGCAAGGTTCACACAAAGAGGGAGAATACCGGTAGTTGTAATTTTGGACCTGAAGAAGCTACGCCAGGCCACCTATTCTGCACAACTCCAAATGAGCTAAAACTTTACAGAGATTTTTTTATGGAATATATAAGAACTATTGGAGCAAATAACTAGCAGATGGGACCCACCAGGTGGGCACAACCCACCTAGGTGTGCCAGGGCCCCCAGGCGTGCCCTGGTGGGTTATGCCCTCCTCGGCCCACCTCTGGTGCCCCTCTTCTGATATATAAGTCATTTTGACCTAGAAAAAAAATAAGGGGATGACTTTTGGGATGAAGCGCCGCCGTTTCAAGGCGGAACTTGGGCAAGAGCACTTTTGCCCTCTAGCGGAGCAATTCTGCCGGGGGAACTTCCCTCCCGGAGGGGGAAATCATCGTCATCATCATCACCAACAACTCTCCCATCTTGGGGAGGGAAATCTCCATCAACATCTTCAACACCACCATCTCCTCTCAAACCCTAGTTCATCTCTTGTGTTCAATCTTTGTACCGGAACCTTAGATTGGTGCTTGTGGGTGACTAGTAGTGTTGATTACTATGGTTTATTTGGTGGAAGATTATATGTTCAGATCCATTATGCTATTTAATCAGTAGTACACATCGGTGCTATACAAACGGTTTTTAACCCCTTTCCGCGATGGCATTTGGAACCGTCGCCTAGTGAGTGACGGCGATAGGAGGGTCCTTCCCACACGACCCAAAAACCGTCGGGGATAGGGACCCTACGGTACTCCTACTTGTTTCTGCTTGCATTGCCATCGCAGTCGGTATTCTGTGGTGCTACATTTACGATGCGCGGCCCATCATAGACGGTTCACTATTATAGAACGTGTATGATGCGTGGACCATCACAAACGGTTAACTATTAAGAAGATTATCTAATCATCATATAAGTGTCGGACAGGATTACGAAACGGCGGACCGTCGTAACATCGTCGTACACAACAACTATCGCACACGCTATTCTGTGGTGCAACGTTTACGATGCATACTACATCAGAAACAGTTCATGGTTGTGAATCATGTACGATAAGGCAACTAACACAAATGTTTAGTTTGCTTGCACCGTTTGTGATATTGTCTGACATCGCACACGCTTTGCAAACGGCAACTGTGTGCTTGCTTGCACATGTTTCCTATCTGTGAATCGTCTCGGATTATGGTGTATATCGCAAACGTTTGTGTTTTACCAACTGTGTGTGCCGTAACGAACTGGAGGGTGTAATTTTGCCGTAATTTAATTGCTGCTATTTCAAATTGCACCAGATTTTAATTTGAATTTGAATGTATGCTACAACTTTATTCATATCCATCAGGTTCAAACAACCAATGCATTATTCGATCCATAGGTACATATGTTCAAGAATTACATAAGAACCAAATAAAGAATTATGAACCATAGTTGTATACTTGTACTATTAAAGACGGTAAAGAAAGAGGCGAAATACATTCTGGTTGTTGCAGAATGCCCATATTGTGCCCTCCTCCATGCAGAAGGCACACACGACTCTAGTGCAACCCCTTGTGATGGCTGACCGCCCATCGTTCACGGTCTTCATGAAAACATCTAGATAATCATTGTGTTCTGGTAGAAATACTTTAACCTTTGCATGCCCACCAATCATGTAGTTTGAGAGGTAATCTTGAGTAAAGTACTTTGGCAACCACTGCAAAGGAAAAAGATTCATACATTGTCATCTAACACAACTCATTATGGGCAGTAAAAAGAAGGCTACAGAGTTCTTACTTACCATCCTGCAGTTCGCTGTTGTCTTGGATAAAGTGTAAACAAATAGTTTAATTGCCATCTTTGGACCCATTTTACTAACAATCTTTATCAGCTTCCTCACTTGATGATGGTTCATCGATATCTCATTGCCCCATAGGCAGAAAGGGTACTTTGCCAATGACATATGTACCTAAAAGCACCAAGTTAATATTAGAAGCTAAACAACAATTTCACAATGATGTAGTACAACACTCTTTTATAATACTCCCTCTATTCCTAAATATCTGTCTTTCTAGCGATTTCAACAAGTGACTACATACGGAGCAAAATGAGTGAATCTACACTCTAAAATATGTCTATATACATCCGTATGTGGTAGTCCATTTGAAATCTCTAAAAAGACAAATATTTAGGAATGGAGGGAGTATCTTATAACA
Source organism: Triticum aestivum (assembly GCF_018294505.1). Lineage (NCBI taxonomy): Eukaryota > Viridiplantae > Streptophyta > Magnoliopsida > Poales > Poaceae > Triticum > Triticum aestivum. Next base: position 156,706,099 of record NC_057794.1, on the reverse strand, counting down.
TCCAATATACTCACATATTAGATGAATTAACATCTTATATTATCGACCGGAAGGAGTTTAGTGCATTCTTACAATTTATCGGCTGATTAACTGTTGCTGTATCCATGGGTTACAGTTATGTAACGCCCTTGATGCGGCTATATCTCCCACGTGTCGAAGCACGACTTAGAGGCATAACCGCATTGAAAGCAATGTCGCAAGTGAGGTAATCTTCACACAACCCATGTAATACATAAGGGAAAGAGATACATAGTTGGCTTACAATCGCCACTTCACACAATTACATGAATAAAACATTACATCATCCAGGTACAATCAAGGTCCGACTACGGAACCAAAATAAAAGAAGAACCCCAAAAGCGACAACGTCCCTCGATCGACCCCAACTGGGCTCCACTACTGATCAACTAGAACGAAACAACACAATGGACAAGATTTTCATCGAGCTCCTCCTTGAGCTTGGCTGCGTCACCTGCACGATATCATCGGCACCTGCAAACTGGTTTTGGAAGTATCTGTGAGTCACGGGGACTCAACAATCTCACATCCTCGCGATCAAGACTATTTAAGCTTATAGGAAGGTTAAAAGGTATGAGGTGGAGCTGCAGTAAGCGACTAGCATATATGGTGGCTAAACATACGCAAAAGAGAGCGAGAAGAGAAGGCAAAGCACAATCGAGAAACTATGATCAAGAAGTGATCCTAGAACAACCTACGTCAAGCATAACTCCAACACCGTGTTCACTTCTCGGACTCCGCCGGAAAGAGACCATCACGGTTACGCACGCAGTTAACGTATTTTAATTAAGGTCAACTTCAGGTTTTCTACAATCGGACATTAACAAATTCCCATATGCCCATAATCATGGGCACGGCTTTCGAAAGTTCAAAACCCTGCAGGGGTGTCCCAACTTAGCCCATCACAAGCTCTCACGGTCAACGAAGGATATTCCTTCTAGCAGGAAGACCGGATCAGACTCGGAATCCCGGTTACAAGACATTTTGACAATGGTAAAACAAGTCCAGCAACACCGCCCGAATGTGCCGACAAATCCCGATAGGAGCTGCACATATCTCGTTCTCAGGGCACACTCAGATTGTCTAAACTTCCGGTAGGCCAGCCCAGAGTTGCCCCTGGTGGCCACCGGCGGCTGACAGTTTGGACCAACACTCAGAGGAGCACTAGCCCAGGGGGGTTAAAATAATGATGACCCTTGAGTCTGCAAAACCAAAGGGAAAGAAAAGGCTAGGTGGCAAATGGTAAAACCAATCTTGGGCATTGCTGGAAGAGTTTTATTCAAGGCGAACTGTCAAGGGGTTCCCATTATAACCCAACCGCGTAAGAACGCAAAATCCGGGAACATAACACCGATATGACGGAAACTAGGGCGGCAAGAGTGGAACAAAACACCAGGCATAAGGCCGAGCCTTCCACCCTTTACCAAATATATAGATGCGTTAATTAAATAAGATATATTGCGATATCCCAACAAGTAAACATGTTCCAACAAGGAACAACATCTCCATGTTCCAACAAGGAACAAACTTCAATCTTTACCTGCAACTAACAATGCTATAAGAGGGGCTGAGCAAAGCGGTAATATAGCCAAACAACGGTTTGCTAGGACAAGGTGGGTTAGAGGCTTGGTTCAACAATGTGGGAGGCATGATAAGCAAGTGGTAGGCATCGCAGCATAGGCATAGCGAAAGAGCGAGCAACTAGCAAGCAAAGATAGAAGTGATTTCGAGGGTATGGTCATCTTGCCTGAAATCCTGCAAGGAAGAAGAACGAGTCCATGAAGAAGACAAACGGACATAGTCGAACGAGTCCTCACAACACGATGTTATCGGAACCAACCCGAAGAAGCAATCACCGGAAAGGAGCAAACAACAAAGTAAACAACCACCACATAAACATGGCATGATGCACAACCAAGTATGATGCATATCCGGTTTAATGATACATGGCATGGCAAAGTGCACAAGCAATCCTACAAATTAAGTGGAGCTCAATATGCAACGGGTTGCATATTGACGAAACACCACATTCAAGTTATTTAGTTCGATCTCGTTTATGTACCCAACAATATTAAATGTTGTCAAACATGGCAAGAGGGTGAAGCAAAGTAAACCTACCTATCTAGTCAAGTTTAAATGAGGCCGGAAGCAACGAACAACAATTCCGGAAAATCTTCATATGCATATATTAGGTTTGGTCCTATTCTGCCCTAAACATTATTTTAGAGTTGTTAAACATGCAAGATGAGTGCACCAAGTAAATCTAGGCATTTTCTACCCCATTTACATATAAAATTTATTAAAATCCGAGTTACGGTTATTTAGTTATGAAATAAATCATTTTAACATGGCATAGGGGCAAATTATATGCAAACAACATTTTAAACATTTCAAACATGGATGAAAGTTGGATATTATTAAACTAGATGAAATTCTAAGCATTTTTCATATATAAAACATTTTAGTCCGATGCACGGTTGTGGAGTTATTAAATGCATGAAGTTGGAGGGTTTTACTACAAATCTATTTTTTACTGGATAAAAGACAAATTTGCAGACAGGAAAAAAATGACTATAGGCTGAATCTACACACGCTGGGCCTACAGAGGGGGCTGCGGGGAAACTCACCCATGGGCTTTGGCCCAAGGCCGTGGAGAGGAAAACCAGACATGGGCCTCGCGGATCTGGTGGCCCACGCGAAGTCGAGGCAGAGGAGGGTGCTGGGCCTTGGGAGGCACCGGCCCACGATGGCGCTGGAGCGGGCGCTTGAGGTCAACGGTTCGAGGAGCTCGTTGGAGAGAGGTCATGGCAGGGACGCCGGTGGGTCCACGACGAGGCAGCGGCATAGGCGAGCAGGGGAGGCCAGGGCCGACGAGGATGGATGGATCCGAGGGCGGGGTTTCCAGATCCGGCGACAGTTCAGGGCGAGGAGGCCGGCAACGACCTCGACGGCGGTGGAATGGGCAACTCCGGCGACGGGGATCTCTCCTGCGCGAGGGAGTGAGCGAGGTCTGAGAGAGGCGGCGAAAAAAACAAAGGAGGAGGAGGACGGGGTCGGCGAGGAAGGACCTGGGGTCGGCGACGAGGCCGGCGTGCTCGGCGGTCTTGGTCGCCGGCGGCGGACGGCGGGGCGTGAGGAAGAGGGGATCGGGGCTCTCCCGATCTGAAATGAAGGCGGCGGCGCATAGGTTCGGGGACGGGTTCGTACAGGCCCAGATCTGGCCCGGCGCGGGCCAGCGGCGGGCTCCGCGGGCCACGGTGAAGTGGGGCACAGGGGGGAACGCGTGGCGCGCTGGGGTTGGCTGGAAGGCGGCTGAGAGGTGAGGTGGCGCGACATGGTTGGCTACGGGGGCGCTGGCGGCGGCGCCAAGT